>NC_059196.1:6997373-7151958 GCF_020615455.1 Coregonus clupeaformis
GCACACTGACTGGACCAGTACCCCTCCCCCATTCGTCCTAGTAAGTGGTTCCTTCCAAGGTGCACAGAGCAAAGAGATGCCTGAGCAAGAAGCTAGATACCCTAGTGCGTGCAGTATCATCAGTGGAGGAGGAGAGAGAGAGAGTGTAGAGTGACACACACATCGTTTGATTTGATTTTGCTGCCGGTGATAGGCAGAAGGGTATGTTTGTAAATTAATTTGATCAAGCTGTGTAGCCTATTGATTCCTTCTTCATGAATAAATAAATGAAAATGTTTTGTTGTTTCTCTGTAATAATAGCCACCTAGCAATTTTATGAAGTTGGCATTAGCCAGCTAGATAGGTTCCCAATCTCCCAACCTCATAACTACACTCAAAGAAAAAAGGGTTCCAAAACGGTTCTGCGGCTGTCCGCATAGGAGAACCCTTTTTGCCATTTTTGGTTCCAGGTAGAACTCTTTTCGGTTCCATGTAGAACCCTCTGTGGAAAGGGTTCTACATGGAACTCAAAAGGGTTCTACCTGGAACTAAAAAGGGTTCTACCTGGAACCAAAAAAGGTTCTTCAAAGGGTTCTCCTTTGGAGACAGCCGAAGAAGCCTTTTTGGTTCTAGATAACACCTTTTTTTCTAAGAGTGTAGCTACCAAGCCATTTCAGGCTATCAATCAAGTTAGAGTATCTTGTCTAACTACGTATCTTAGCTGGCATGCCTGCTGACAAGGTTGCTGGACTTTAGAAAAGCAAGCAATTACTAAATGTACTAAAGGCATAAACGTTTTTAAAGATTCAATGTGCATCAATAATTAAAATGACAATTGAACAGGTAAAGAGGAATGCTTAGAAAACCTATGCAGAAAAAATAATATATTTTTTACATAGAATTAGGCATAATGATTATGGCTCTAGATTGAAGGAAAAAGCTGTTTCAGGTGTAATAATTTGTGTAATAACAGATTCACTGACACAGCACGTCTATGACTTAATTGCCTTGCTACAGGGTCTGTTCTGGTTCCCCCAGGTATTATTCCTAGATGAGAACTGTTGACGGGACCAATTCAGGGGGGGAGGTAGTGGTAAAGGTAGTATTGCTCCAGTCTACACTCAGATTGCTCCATGAGCTGATTGGTAGAGGCAGGAGAAGATGGACACTGGTCCCCACAGCCAGGATGACAATGGCAGCCAGTAGAGTGAGACCTCTCCTCAGGACCAGCTGTGTGGTGGAAAGCAGTCCACTGGGGCTCCCATCCTCCCTCTGCACCTCTGGGGTCCTATTGCTTCCCCTGAGGTGACCCTGGCCCTCAGCACTCACTAAAATGTATCCATTCACTGTCTGGGTGTGGAAGCAGGCACAATCTGGGTTAGAACAATGTTATTCGAAAGAGTATAGTATAAATAATATAAAACATAGGACTGAGCAACATGTTTCTACTCACCCTCCCATTGTTCTCTGTGTGGTCAGGTGCAACTATACTCCTCATTGACACCATATGTCCAGCCTTTCCAGCTCGTTTCACAGCCTGTCACAAACAGATCAACTCCATGATGCTTTCAATTGACAGCAAACAATTTCCTTCACCCGCCCCAGGCCACTACTATGCTTCATAGAAACCATAAAGATAGAGGTGTGTGCTGTCAGTCTCTCAATCACCTGAGCCCCTGTATGTTCCAGATAGGGAAGTGAAAAGCCATTGGTGACCTACCTTCTCTGTCATTCTCTTCCAGTTGAGCCTGAAGATGACAGTGATGAAGAAGGTGGACTGTAGAATGACACAGATGAACAGGCCTAACCAGAACCCTGTGTAGAGGGAGGAGAGGAGAACAGAGAATATGAGAGGAGAAGAGAGAAAAGAAAAGAGAAGAGAAGAGAAGAGAAGAGAAGAGAAGAGAAGAGAAGAGAAGAGAAGAGAAGAGAAGAGAAGAGAAGAGAAGAGAAGAGAAGAGAAGAGAAGAGAAGAGAAGAGAAGAGGAGAGGAGAGGAGAGGAGAGGAGAGAAGAACAGAGAATAGGAGAGGAGAACAGAGAATAGGAGAGGAGAGGAGAACAGAGAATAGGAGAGGAGAGGAGAGGAGAGGAGAGGAGAGGAGAGGAGAGGAGAGGAGAGGAGAGGAGAGGAGAGGAGAGGAGAGGAGAGGAGAGGAGAGGAGAGGAGAGGAGAGGAGAGGAGAGGAGAGGAGAGGAGAGGAGAGGAGAGGAGAGGAGGTTAGACTGGCTTTGACCAAAGACACAGAACATTGTGTCATCTTCAATACAGAATACCCCCGCTATTCATGTTCTTGATTGCTAGTGAAAGCAATTTGATCATGACCATACTTCTGTTGCAAGTATGTGGCAAGGCAGTAAGCATGAGCAAAGACCTCTGGTCTTCAAAAGGAAGTCTAAAATTATGTTTGGTTTTCATAAAAATGAGTACATACCTAGGACCCTAAGGCCAGCTGCGAACATCAAAGAGATGCCCAGTGGAAGGCCCACACAGTAGTAGGTGATGAGATTAGCCATCGCTGCTATCTTCTGTTTGCCCGTGCCCAGGATGATGCCCATGCACACACACTGGGACAGACAGACAAATCTCAGATTATTGGGTGTTTACAGAGAGAGAAACAAACAGTGTTGGCTGTCACCACGTTTCATGTCTTATAACTCATTCAACCAGTGTTCCCGGGTCCTGGAAAATTACACAGACTATCTCCCTTATTCCGCTGTATATTAATGATTTCTAACTGTAGCAGTACTATTGTATAAAATGTTATTCATTTTTTCAATGGTTACAAACCACTTGAGTGCACTTACCACTAGCCCATCAAAGAACTGAAGGACACAGTACACGTTGAGAAGTTGAGCGACCAGATCTATTATCTGCCTGAAAAGGAAAGACATAATCGTTATTGAGATGGTCAAGTTCCAATTTGTGACTGTCTTGATTTGATTCATTATGTTGACTATATGTACACTCTACTTACTCATCAGAAGTAAACATGAAGGCGATCACTGTTTTAGTAGAGATCAGCACGATTCCCTGAATTACTGCCATTGAACCTAGAGCATGAGATGGAGGAAAAGACATGCACTACTGCAAAATAAGTACTAGTTTGTCAACGTAATTATTATCATTTTAGTTCACCATAGTTTACTGTAGTTGTGATGGTTGAAATAAGGGCCACATGAGCTAGAGTGAGTGTGTGACTGACCTGCGAGGGCGAGGGACACCTTGCTGGTGAGGATGGCCCCGGCTGTGTCTCCGGCCCCTAGGGCATTCCCCACACGAACACATGCTGCAGCCTGGATCCCCAGGGGGAACTTTACCCACACAACACAACACGTTAACGAGATGCCTCATAAACAGCTTGCTGTCTTAGTCTAACCATGCCTCAAACAAAGTTAATGTGTGCTTTAGCGTCAGATTTTACTTTGACCTGTAGCCTACATTTACAGTACATTTTGGGTTATTCTTCAACCTATTAGAATTTGGACTGCATAGCCAGGGCATGCTCAAACAAAGTTAATGTCTGCTTTTGACTCAGATTTAATGTTGATCTGTAGCCTATATGTACAGTACATACACACAAAAAAAAATGTATGCACGCATGACTTTAAGTCGCTTTGGATAAAAGCGTCTGCTAAATGGCATATTATTATTATTATTATTTTGGGTTATTCTTCAACTTATTTGGACTGGATAACCAGGGCATTGGGTTTCGTTTGGTTTCCATGATAGGACTAAATGTTAGAGTGGGTGTGTAAAGTGGTCTGTACACAGTACCATGTAGTTGATGAAAGCCAGCATTATGACCACATGTTGAGCAGCCAGGTCCACTTCACTCAGCATGCCTGAGAAAGAGAGAAGGAAAGAGAGAGGGGGAAGAATGCAGAGATGGATGTTACATAAATATGGTTGTTTTGGCCTTTTGAATGTGACTGCTCATTGGTTCATTGGTGTTAACCTTAAGAGCTGAAGTGTACCTGCAAGGAATCCCCCAAGCTCATAGATCCACCATTCGAAACATAACATCAGTGTACTTGGGATGGCCAGTTTCATATAAGAGCCCCACTCCTGCAGTGCTTCTGTGGTCCAACCTGTAGGGGGAGACAAAGGCCTGTTCATCCCAACACAAACCGGTCTATTTCAATGGGTCACATTCATCAGGCACAATCAGAGGGATGGACTTTCTCTTACCTCCCCATGTTTTCACATGTAGCTTCTTCCAACAAATGTAAGCAAACAAGAAAGAACATATGTAGAGCTGGGAAAGCGTATTAGCTGCTGCAGACCCTCTATAAAACAAACACACAAACAAAAACACACACTCCATTAATTGATAATGAGCATTGCATAATTACAGTAGTTGGTACATAATTGATACTCTAACTACAATACTGACTGTTAAGAATATGGCACTGTTATCAATGTTTCTTGTGTGAGCACACCTACATAACTCCCAGGTCCATCCAGTAGAGCAGGATATAGTTTGTCACCACATTGGCGATGTTGGCCGCGGCTGCTGTGTACATCTGAGGCAGTATTATCCCCTGAGCACAGAAACACACTAGTTGATATGATCATAAACATCAGATTCCCACCTAACCTAGATTACTGCACTCATAGATGGCTGTTTTACTCCTTAACTCAGATGACACAAGAGACTGGGATGAGGATGCTATCATAGAAATAAGAATGAATAGAAAGGACATCTCCATTCAAGTCAATGATGGCATAATGGGTGGACTGGCAGCCATGTTGAGTGTACCCATGCCAGGAAGTAAAATCAGGAAGTGTACCCTTCAATCTGTGCTGTGATTTGTTGAGGCAACTCAACTGACATTACAAAAAATACATTCCATTGCATGAGCCACATCAGTTAGCATCATTAGTCTCCTGTAGCTCAGTTGGTAGAGCATGGCGCTTGCAACGCCAGGGTTGTGGGTTCGTTTCCCACGGGGGGCCAGTAGGAAAATGTATGCACTCACTAACTGTAAGTTGCTCTGGATAAGAGCGTCTGCTAAATGACTACAATGTAAAATGAATGAATATTCTACATTACCATGGCAATCCAGCATCACTTGATAGAACATTCCAAAATACCATGAAAATGATTGCATCACAATACCAGGCAGCCATTGCGAGTGTACCTATGAGTTTACCAGTCAATTGCCAGGGTTAGAGCTTCCAAGGCTGTTCTATTCATTCTCATTTCTAGGGATGCGATGAGGTGTGAGGAACAAAACAAGTCATTTGTAGCACAGCAGCACGGTCAGTGTACCTGGTTCTGGAGATAAGAAGCCTGAAGTTGATGTAGGAAAATAGCCTGAAAGAAAGAGATACAGAGTAAATTAGAAAGACAGGGAGAAGAGTATGTTTTATGCAATTGAATGAGAAAACACTAAATGTACTATTCATCTGATAAGAATAGGTTAGTGGAGCCAGCGAGTTGAAAACTCAGACAAAATTGAAGCCACTCTAAACAAGTGGGTGTTAGATAAAACAGATGACTCACTGGCACTGCAGGTAGGTAGGCGATGACATACAGCTGTGCTATTCTGAAATACAGAGCATGTATTCGCTGTTAAATCACACACTATTACTACACCTGTTTCCATGTATTTACCCTATACACACCACATACTGCTACACTCTATCCATTTACCATGATGTTGTCCGTAAAAATCAACTATTCAGGCAGCAGTGTCAGAATGTTTAATGTGTAACAAACTAACAGCAATCTGTACATCTCATTGAGTAGGTCAATTGGCTATGAAAACATTGCTGTCGTTTCCACTGAATGGAGTGTTTGGGGAATTGCCAGGGGCCACATTTGATGCTGAGACCAGCCAGAGATGGTGTTATTGCAGCTAAGAGAATGAGGAGTTCTGTTCTCCCCAATTAGCATACAAACAGCCACGTGATCTTTATCCAGCATCAGAGGTACAATACCGTGCATCGGCTGTATCTGTGCTGTGCTCAGGTCTGAGTCATACAGTGTGAGTAGGGCCTCATATTTTTCCTGACAATGTGACCTGATCAGGAACCAGGAATACGACTTTCCCGAAGCAGATCCTTTGTTTGCTCTCCCCAGGGCAATTGAACTGATTCCAGCGGCTGACCCAAAACATCGCCGGCAGAGGAGAGACACTCGGAGCGGCCTGCTGGTTCGATTTAGGAGGCGCACACACCACCCACCGCTTTCAAGTATACTACTCGCTAATGTTCAGTCTTTGGATAACAAGGTCGACGAGCTCAGGCAACGATTTCTTTACAGAGAGACATCAGGGCCTGTAACATACTTTGTTTCACGGAAACATGGCTCTCTGGAGATATTCTGTCGAAATCGGTCCAGCCAGATGGGTTCTCAGATCATCGCGCAGACAGAAATAAATATCTCTCCGGGAAGCAGATGGGCGGAGGTGTGTGTTACATGATTAACGACTCATGGTGTAATTGTAGTAACATACAGGAACTCAAGTCCTTTTGTTCACCCAACCTAGAATACCTCACAATCAAATGCCGACCGTATTATCTCCCAAGAGAATTTTCTTCGGTTATAGTCACGGCCGTGTATATCCCTCCTCAAGCCGTACCACTGGACTTTATGCAAACTGGAAACCACATATCCTGAGGCTGCATTTATTGTAGCCGGGGATTTTAACAAAGCAAATTTGAGGACTAGACTGCCGAAGTTCTATCAACATATCGACTGTTGTACTCGGGCTGCTAAAGTCCTCGACCATTGCTATTCAAACTTCCGAGATGGTTATAGGGCCCTCCCCCGCCCTCCTTTCAGCAAATCTGACCACGACTCCATTTTGCTAGGCAAGGATCATATCACCTCTACCTTACCTGTCAGCCTAGACCCACTTCAATTTGCTTACCACCCCAATAGATCCACAGACGATGCAATCACCATCACACTGCACACTGCCCTATCCCATCTGGACAAGAGGAATACCTATGTAAGAATGCTGTTCATTGACTATAGCTCAGCATTCAACACCATAGTACCCTCCAAGCTCATCATTAAGCTCGAGGCCCTGGGTCTGAACCCCGCCCTGTGCAACTGGGTCCTGGACTTCCTGACGGGCCGCCCCCAGGTGGTGAAGGTAGGAAACAACATCTTCACTTCGCAGATCCTCAACACAAGGGTGCGTGCTCAGCCCCCTCCTGTACGCCCTGTTCACCCCATGACTGCGTGGCCAAACACGTCTCCAACTCAATCATCAAGTTTGCAGACGACACAACAGTAGTAGGCTTGATTACCAACAATGACGAGACAGCCTACAGGGAGGAGGTGAGGGCTCTGGGAGTGTGGTGGCAGGAAAATAACCTCTCAACGTCAACTAAACAAAGGAGATGATCGTGGACTTCAGGAAACAGCAGAGGGTGCACCCCCCTATCCACATCGACGGGACCGCAGTAGAGAAGGTAGAAAGCTTCAAGTTCCTTGGCGTACACATCACAGACAAACTGAAATGGTCCAACCAGGCAGACAGTGTGGTGAAGAAGGCGCAACAGAGCCTCTTCAACCTCAGGAGGCTGAAGAAATTTGGCTTGGCACCTAAAACCCTCACAAACTTTTACAGATGCACAATTGAGAGCATCCTGTCGGGCTGTATCACCGCCTGGTACGGCAACTGCACCGCCCCGCCTGCAACCGCAGGGCTCTCCAGAGAGTGGTGCAGTCTGCCGAACACATTACCGGGAGCAAACTACCCGCCCTCCAGGACACCTACAGCACCCGATGTCACAGGAAGGCCAAAAAGATCATCAAGGACATCAACCACCCGCGCCACTGCCTGTTCACCCGCTATCATCCAGAAGGCGAGGTCAGTACAGGTGCATCAAAATTGGGACCGAGAGAATGAAAAACAGTTTCTATCTCAAGGCCATCAGACCATTAAATAGCCATCACTAGCACATTAGAGGCTGCTGCTGCCTATTGAAATCACTGGCCACTTTAAGAAATGGAACACTAGTCACTTGAATAATGTTTTCATATCTTGCACTACTCATCTCATACAGTGCCTTGCAAAAGTATTCATCCCCCTTGGCGTTTTTCCTATTTTGTTGCATTACAACCTGTAATTGAAATTGATTTTTATTTGGATTTCATGTAATGGACATACACAAAATAGTCCAAATTGGTGAAGTGAAATGAAAAAAATAACTTGTTTCTAAAAAATTCAAAAAAATAAATAACGGAAAAGTGGTGCGTGCATATGTATTCACCCCCTTTGTTATGAAGCCCCTAAATAAGATCTGGTGCAATCAATTACTTTCAGAAGTCACATAATTAGTTAAATAAAGTCCACCTGTGTTCAATCTAAGTGTCACATGATCTGTCACATGATCTCAGTATATACAGTGGGGAGAACAACCTACAGTTGTTGCCTTCTCACCAAGCTGCTTGCCTATTGTCCTGTAGCCCATCCCAGCCTTGTGCAGAATCTGTCCATAGGACCACTTTAAGCCGTACACTCCGCAGAGCTGGGCTTTACGGAAGAGTGGCCAGAAAAAAGCCATTGCTTAAAGATAAAAATAAGCAAACACGTTTGGTGTTCGCCAAAAGGCATGTGGTAGACTCCCCAAACATATGGAAGAAGATACTCTTGTCAGATTAGACTAAAATTGAGCTTTTTGGCCATCAAGGAAAACGCTATGTCTGGCGTAAACCTAACACCTCTCATCACCCAGAGGACACCATCCCCACAGTGAAGCATGGTGGTGGCAGCATCATGCTGTGGGGATGTTTTTAATTGGCATGGACTGGGAAACTTGTCAGAACAGTTATGCATGCTCAAGTTTTCTGTTTTTTTGTCTTATTTCTTGTTTGTTTCACATTTATTTTTATTTTGCATCTTCAAAGTGGTAGGCATGTTTAAATCAAATGATACAAACCCCCCAAAAATTCATTTTAATTGCAGGTTGTAAGGCAACAAAATAGGAAAAATGCCAAGGGGGGTGAATACTTTCGCAAGCCACTGTATGTATATACTGTATTCTATAATATTCTACTGTATCTTAGTCCATGCCGCTCTGTCGTTGCTTGTCCATATACAGTGGGGAAAAAAGTATTTAGTCAGCCACCAATTGTGCAAGTTCTCCCACTTAAGATGAGAGAGGCCTATAATTTTCATCATAGGTACACGTCAACTATGACAGACAAAATTAGAAAAAAAAAATCCAGAAAATCACATTGTAGGATTTTTAATGATTTTTTTTGCAAATTATGGTGGAAAATAAGTATTTGGTCACCTACAAACAAGCAAGATTTCTGGCTCTCACAGACCTGTAACTTCTTCTTTAAGAGGCTCCTCTGTCCTCCACTCGTTACCTGTATTAATGGCACCTGTTTGAACTTGTTATCAGTATAAAAGACACCTGTCCACAACCTCAAACAGTCACACTCCAAACTCCACTATGGCCAAGACCAAAGAGCTGTCAAAGGACACCAGAAACAAAATTGTAGACCTGCACCAGGCTGGGAAGACTGAATCTGCAATAGGTAAGCAGCTTGGTTTGAAGAAATCAACTGTGGGAGCAATTATTAGGAAATGGAAGACATACAAGACCACTGATAATCTCCCTCGATCTGGGGCTCCACGCAAGTTCTCACCCCGTGGGGTCAAAATGATCACAAGAACGGTGAGCAAAAATCCCAGAACCACACGGGGGGACCTAGTGAATGACCTGCAGAGAGCTGGGACCAAAGTAACAAAGCCTACCATCAGTAACACACTACGCCGCCAGGGACTCAAATCCTGCAGTGCCAGACGTGTCCCCCTGCTTAAGCCAGTACATGTCCAGGCCCGTCTGAAGTTTGCTAGAGTGCATTTGGATGATCCAGAAGAGGATTGGGAGAATGTCATATGGTCAGATGAAACCAAAATAGAACTTTTTGGTAAAAACTCAACTCGTCGTGTTTGTAGGACAAAGAATGCTGAGTTGCATCCAAAGAACACCATACCTACTGTGAAGCATGGGGGTTGAAACATCATGCTTTGGGGCTGTTTTTCTGCAAAGGGACCAGGACGACTGATCCGTGTAAAGGAAAGAATGAATGGGGCCATGTATCGTGAGATTTTGAGTGAAAACCTCCCTCCATCAGCAAGGGCATTGAAGATGAAACGTGGCTGGGTCTTTCAGCATGACAATGATCCCAAACACACCGCCCGGGCAACGAAGGAGTGACTTCGTAAGAAGCATTTCAAGGTCCTGGAGTAGCCTAGCCAGTCTCCAGATCTCAACCCCATAGAAAATCTTTGGAGGGAGTTGAAAGTCCGTGTTGCCCAGCGACAGCCCCAAAACATCACTGCTCTAGAGGAGATCTGCATGGAGGAATGGGCCAAAATACCAGCAACAGTGTGTGAAAACCTTGTGAAGACTTACAGAAAACATTTGACCTGTGTCATTGCCAACAAAGGGTATATAACAAAGTATTGAGAAACTTTTGTTATTGACCAAATACTTATTTTCCACCATAATTTGCAAATAAATTCATTAAAAATCCTACAATGTGATTTTTCTCGAAAATTTTTTATCATTTTGTCTGTCATAGTTGAAGTGTACCTATGATGAAAATTACAGGCCTCTCTCATCTTTTTAAGTGGGAGAACTTGCACAATTGGTGGCTGACTAAATAATTTTTTTCCCCACTGTATGTATATATTCTTAAATTCCATTCCTTACTTAGATTTGTGTGTATTGGGTATATGTTGTGAAATAGTTAGATATTACTTGTTAGATATTACTGCATTGTCAGAGCTAGAAGCACAAGCATTTCGCTACACCCGCAATAACATCTGCTAAACACGTGTATGTGATAAATAAAATTTGATTTGATTTGATTTGAGTCAGGAACAACTCTGTAGCTAGTCATAGGGTATAACCAGGGTCAGGAACAACTCTGGAGCTAGTTATAGGGTATAACCAGGGCCCAGAGTTTTCTCTAGTCAGGAAAAACTCCTGGCCCTAATATAAGTGGTATTGTACGATAGTGTGAGTCAGACTCCAGGCCATCAGACTGTAATAGTCACCACTAGCCAGCCTTCGCCCAGTACCCTGCCCTGAACTTAGTCACTGTTACTAGCCGACTACCACCCGGTACTCTACCCTTCACCTTAGAGACTGCTGCCCTATGTAGCCTACATAGTCATTGAACACTGGTCACTTTAATCATGTTTACATAGAGTCCTTTTTTACCCACTTCATATGTATGTAGTGTATTCAAGTCAAGGCTCATCCTATATAACTACTGCTGTACACACCTTTTCTATTCATATACTGTCCATACAGCCTATACACACCATCATATACATATATATTTATATTCCGGACTCTGACATTGCTTGTTCTGATATTTCTTAATTCCTTTCTTAAAATGTGTGTGTATTGTTTTGTATAGTTAGGTATTACTGCACTGTTGGAGCTAGAAGCATAAGCATTTCGCTGCACCTGCAATAACATCTGCAAAATATGTGTACGCGACCAATAACATTTGATTTGATTTTGACAGTTTAGTTGATACCTGGCCACCTCAGGCTCCTGGCCCAGAGCCAGCAGGATAGACTGGGTGTTGAGGAGCATGGCCCAGCAGGGCAGACAGAAGAGCAGTAGGATCAACACACTCCTCTGCAGGATCACCCCCACACGCTGCAGGTTCCTACCACCAAATGTCTGCTCAGACACACACACACACACACACACACACACACACACAGCATGAATGATATGAGACATTATCGCTAGGGTCACATACTGTGACAGTTGCATATATTTGAACTGGAACATATACTTCAACTGCATGTTTCAAAATATATTTACGTACCTGAGATACCAAAGTGTCACATGCTAAGGCAAGTCCACCTCCTGTTGCTGCAGTCGTAACATTAATAGTCTGAAGAAGATGATCATCAAACACATTTACAGCACACGATTACATAAAGATTTACATTCTTACAGTATGTCTGTACATTTTATTTTATTTTTATTTTTATGAGAATTGATTAAATCATTGCTATCCCCTCCCTTGTGGTTCTTCAAAGGAACACCAGAATCTGTGGGGACCTGAGGTGATGTTGTAATCTTTCTTTCCATTCTCCCTCTCCTCTCTAACCACATGCAGACGAGCCATTTTCTTATCTAAGCTGATAGACCCTAGCAGATTACACAACATAGCCAGAGGACTGACTCACCGCGCAGGCCAGGCCGTAGCCAGCTAATACTGCATTCCCCAGGCGACCACAGAACATAGTGATGACAAACGGAAGCAGGTAGTTTAGGATTCGAGACAGCAGCTAGGGGAAGAAGACGTGCATAAACAATAACAAACCCCCCACTGGGCAAAAACTGGTTGAATCAACATTGTTTCCACATAATTTCAACCCCAAAAATCTATGATTCTTTGAAAACTCATTGGATTTGCAAAAAGTCATCAATGTAAGGACATTTCACCTCACTTTGCACCTAAATCCAATGACATGGTGACATTTTTTGTTGATTTCACACAGAATTCACAATATTTGACAACTCAACCAAATGTAAATCAAAACTAGACGCTGAACTGACGTCTGTGCCCAATGGGACAGACATTACTTCTAAGTCAATAAAGATAAATATACTTGAAACACTAGTTCTGATGGGCTTTAGTGGCCCTCGGAGTGTACTTTAAAGAAATCATAGATCCATTAGTATGCACTGCACAGTTCATCCTTTAGCCTAGTATTTCACTCTCACAGAGTAGTCTACCTATAACCCTAGCAACAGAGCTATCCACTTCCAAACAGGGCCACACAATAGTTGTGTCCCTAATGGCACCCTATATTCCCTATATAGTGCACAACCTGGTCAAAAGTAGTGTTCTATATAGAGAATATATGGTGCCATTTGGGAAACACACAATAACGCACAACAGGTTAGGTGGGCAGTGCCAGTCCTTACCAAGGGTCCAGTCATCCGAAGAATGTGGTAGAGCTCCTCTCTGAGTGCCAGGGGGATTCTGTGCCTTACCCAGCGGCAGCAGAACAGTTTGGCACTAGACTCCTCCATTATGGGTGGATTAGAATTAGAAGTGGTCCCAGATGCCAGCGTAGGCCCAGAGTCTTCCATCCCAGCCTCTGTGTCTGTGTGTGCCCCCTCTCAGTCCTCTGTCGTGTTACTGTTGGTACAGTGCTGTAACTCCACTGTCACTGTCAGACAGACAGCTCCTCTGCAGCTGTGTAAGCACTGCTCTGGTCAGCAGGTCACCAATGCAAAGTTTCAACATCCCAAAAGGCTTACTCATTAAATACAAGTGTGAGACATCTCAAGTGCCTTGGCATTGCATAATAGAAGGACTCAGGTAAATTCTACCCAAAATACATCAACAAGGACCAAGCTGTAAGAGATACAGACCAATAAATACCACTATTTCTTTATATAAACCCTATGACAGGTCTTTTAACGGAATGGCTAATACTTGTTGGGTATTTATGCTTTGTTTGTATCTCAGGGATGAGGGGGGTGGAGTTGAGTGAATCATTATGTGTGTGCCAGAGAGCAACATAATGACTTACAAAGTGGTATAGATGCAATTAACCTTATCCTCTTCCTCTGTACTCAATGTGAATAGAAATTAGATAGGTGATTAAAAGCATACAATGGTTGTGGATAATATTTTTATGACAACAAACTTAGCTTCTGACCAAGCAATCAACCTCAACCCCAAAGTCAATTTCAGACTATTCAACCAGATGTGTGTTTATCATTGGGAAGGATGTAGCATCAAACCTTAACGTGTCTGACAATCTCCCTCATCAGAGCATCAAAGATCACCCAGTCAGTACACTGGCCTATTGCAACAGAAGATGCAGCCTGTGGTATTGGCAGGGGAAAGCTTCATTTACCTGGCCATCTGTAACACTGCGACAGCAGACGGTAATGCAGATGGAGAAAAAAAATACTGTATCTTACGGATGGAATATATCCTTATATTCTCATAAAAACTTCATGGAAATGTGACTGTTGTCTGAAGTTCGTTTTTGGAGGAGAATTAGAAACCAAAACCAGTAGACACACCCACAAACTATAAAGACACCTATCAGGTAGAGAGAACTGATGACAGTGACAGGGAGATGTAGTATCTATCTGCACTCCCACTCTCTCAGCACTGGAGGGGGCAACAGGGCTGTAAATACCTGGAGGGATGAAAGCTGTCTAAAATCTCAACAGCTATCAAAAGGTTCCAAAAGGGTTCTTCGGCTGTCCCCATAGGAGAACCCTTTTTGATTCCAGGTAGAACCAATTTGGGTTCCATGTACCATGTAGAACCCTTCTACATGGAACCCAAAATGGGGTTCTTCAAAGGGCTCTGCTATGGGGACAGCCGAAGAACCCTTTGGTTCTAGATAGCACCTTTTTTTTCTAAGCTTGTACTGTGTCAGTCTCTGGACCGTCCCAGGCTCTAGCCTGACTAAATCAATCAGGCTACATCAGACATCATGTGCTGTGTCACTTGTCATCTTGTTGTTTTCCCTCTGATGCCCATCTGTTATCGTGTTGTTCACAAACTGCTGGACTGATGGCACTTCATATCCCTGCTCGCCTTGCCTCTCTCTCTCTCTGCCTCTCTCTTGTTTGGACAGCTTAGAAACACAGGGACATGTGAAGAGGAGACACAGTGGGAAGAATGGATGCAGCGCGGGGATCTAACCCTCTGGTCTCCGTTGTCGTTATATAACTGATGTGCTAAGAGCTGGCAGTGTTACCACTTGACCACAGACACTGCAGAGGGAAGCTATTTCTGTCAGCTATGACATATTATTGTCCCCTGGTTTCCTCCTCTAGCTCTCCAGCCTTCAAGATGAAAATGAACCCCCTGATAAGAGCCCTTCATTCCAAAAAAACACTACCAATATCTACCTTTCCGCCATGAAAACTATCCCCTTTCATCACTAAGATAATGTTTTTCCAGCACAGTGAGTACCAGAGCTTGGTGTATAATTAATTGACCCTATTATAGATGGGTATGTGTCATGTCTGAGGTGTGAGTATATACAGTGTGAAACAGGACACACTTCAACAAAATAGAACAGAAGAATAAAAGCCTTGGAGGAAAGCCAACACGAGTCACCCAACCTAATTATAGTATTTCCATAAATGATATTGTCTTTCATGCGGCATGTCACAGTCAGATGGCACAAATTACACACAGAAAGAAATAGCTACTGTAAGTACATTACAAACACCCATGTACTGTAATCATGTCTGGTGTTTTTATAATGGTACTATAACTAATCCCATTGTTCTCGTCTTGGATGTGCTGTAGGGACCCAATTCCGACATAGGAAATGTAGTTGGTATTCAGACTTACCTTATGCAGGTGCATAACGGGCATAGCCACGGGAAGATGTTTGGAGGTGGGGGTGCTGCGATTTCTTCTCAGAGGGGGGTGCAGAATATATATATATATACATTGAGGGAAAAAAGTATTTGATCCCCTGCTGATTTTGTACGTTTGCCCACTGACAAAGAAATGATCAGTCTATAATTTTAATGGTAGGTTTATTTGAACAGTGAGAGACAGAACAACAACAAAAAAATCCAGAAAAACGCATGTCACAAATGTTATAAATTGATTTGCATTTTAATGAGAAAGAATTCTGGCTCCCAGGTGTTTTTTATACAGGTAACGAGCTGAGATTAGGAGCACACTCTTAAAGGGAGTGCTCCTAATCTCAGCTTGTTACCTGTATAAAAAAAACACCTGTCCACAGAAGCAATCAATCAATCAGATTCCAAACTCTCCACCATGGCCAAGACCAAAGAGCTCTCCAAGGATGTCAGGGACAAGATTGTAGACCTACACAAGGCTGGAATGGGCTACAAGACCATCGCCAAGCAGCTTGGTGAGAAGGTGACAACAGTTGGTGCGTTTATTCGCAAATGGAAGGAACACAAATGAACTGTCAGTCTCCCTCGGCCTGGGGCTCCATGCAAGATCTCACCTCGTGGAGTTGCAATGATCATGAGAACGGTGAAGAATCAGCCCAGAACTACACGGTAGGATCTTGTCAATGATCTCAAGGCAGCTGGGACCATAGTCACCAAGAAAACAATTGGTAACACACTATGCCGTAAATGACTGAAATCCTGCAGCGCCCGCAAGGTCCCCCTGCTGACGAAAGCACATATAAAGGGCCGTCTGAAGTTTGCCAATGAACATCTGAATGATTCAGAGGAGAACTGGGTGAAAGTGTTGTGGTCCAAAATCGAGCTCTTTGGCATTTTTTGGAGGAGGAGGAATGCTGCCTATGACCCCAAGATCACCATCCCCACCGTCAAACATGGAGGTGGAAACATTATGCTTTGGGGGTGTTTTTCTGCTAAGGGGACAGGACAACTTCACCGTATCAAAGGGACGATGGACGGGGCCATGTACCGTCAAATCTTGGGTGAGACCCTCCTTCCCTCAGCCAGGGCATTGAAAATGGGTCGTTGATGTGTATTCCAGCATGACAATGACCCAAAACACACGGCCAAGGCAAAAAAGGAGTGGCTCAAGAAGAAGCACATTAAGGTCCTGGAGTGGCCTAGCCAGTCTCCAGACCTTAATCCCATAGAAAATCTGTGGAGGGAGCTGAAGGTTCGAGTTGTCAAACGTCAGCCTCGAAACCTTAATGACTTGGAGAAGATCTGCAAAGAGGAGTGGAACAAAATCCCTCCTGAGATGTGTGCAAACCTGGTGGCCAACTACAAGAAACATCTGACCTCTGTGATTGCCAACAAGGGTTTTGCCACCAAGTACTAAGTCATGTTTTGCAGAGGGGTCAAATACTTATTTCCCTCATTAAAATGCAAATCAATGTATAAAATTTTTGACATGCGTTTTTCTGGATTTTTGTTGTTGTTATTCTGTCTCTCAGTGTTCAAATAAACCTACCATTAAAATTATAGACTGACCATGTCTTTGTCAGTGGGCAAATGTACAAAATCAACAGGGGATCAAATACTTTTTTCCCTCACTGTATATATTTTGCTCTACATCGGTCCCCTAATACAGGACTAGTAAAGGCCCAGTGCACTATTTTTGTGAAGAAAAACAAAACAAATAAATTATCATTTGTATTAATATTTGGGTTTAATTCAGATTTTCCTGTGGCTATGTTAATGAATTTTGCAGGCGTGGTTCCCTTGCACACGTTGAATACATTTAATTCAACCACTGGAAACCCTCCCACTTGCTAGCAACAGATTTTCTCGTGGAGTTTTCATTCAATGGGGTTTTCAGTACATTTAATTTTGTTGACAAACTAGAATATATAGGGAGAACTGGCTCAGAATATACTGTAGGTATCAATTAAAGAAAGCCATGTAAATATATGCATATTTGTCTCAGTTTAAGCACCAACTGTTAGATTTAAAAATACTGTGATCTTGTAGATTATTTAGGCAAATGTTAGGGTTAGGAAAGTATGTATGGATCATCAAAAAAATACAGGTTTGGAGATCATTTGCGCATAAAATATATTGATGAATCAAAAATTCAGTGGTTTGATTCATCCTGAAAGTTGTCATATTCAAGTTCAATCCATTAAATATTGGAAGGTGGAAAAAAGTGTACAATAAGGGTTGAACAATAGTCCTATACATCTACCCTAATACTCACTAGTAATGTAACTATATGACGCTTGAGTCATTGTGAACCATGTGCCAGGCTCCAGGTTTAACCTGCTATGTGTGGTCTGAGTTCCATAATGATTCAAATAGGCTATTTGTCCCAAATTATTGCACAATGTTAGCGACCCTCAGGAACAACTACACAGACGTGAAAAAGTGAAAATAGAATACCCACATAAATGTATGTGGGTATTACTGATGGTGGATCCTGATAGTGGCTAATAATTCACATGATACAAATTGTAAAATAAAATGGAAAAAAGCCCTGGTATATAATAAAACAATTCTAAAGCGCATACATCAACTCTGCAGGTTCAGCCCTACAGAAGCCTATAGCTTGGGTCTCCAAATTTCATCCACGCAAATTATGAGGGCACACAATTAAAATTCGGAATAACAGCACAGCTATTTATAGCCTACTGTCATGTTGATATGATTTTCAGTTTGCTTCCATATGACTGGTTTCACATTCGTCTCCAGGGATCATAAGGAAAAATAATCTAAAACAATTGCTATGTGTATTTACAATCCCCTTCCAAACGGATTACTAATTTACCTAGCTGTTATCAATAGCTCCTATCAATTTATAAATTACAGTGCATGGAGAATGGTGTTATTTCTATCTGAAAAAAATATTTAGATGCTTTTCCCACTTGGAACCGGCAGGTTCGCTCAACCTTATTCATGGTTTCCTTGCGTGTGAATGTGGTGGAATTAAGTCAAGGTCAGAATACGGGGTATCGGTAGACACCTCCGCCTCACATTCATTTCTTAGATCTCCACCCGAACGAATAGCGGGTGAATAGCATTCTATTGTCATACTTAAGTTCAAGGTCAGAATACAGATAGAGAGAAGTGCATAAAAAGGGAATTGTCTTCCACTTACACGTGCTTAACTTGGGTCAGAATCAGCCCCTAGGAGTGGTGAAGGTGCTGATAGGCCCGGCGGGTGATGTGGGGCACGGAGACCGGGACGTGGGGTGGATACACTCCAATCTGGAGGGTACGGTGTCTCTGAGCAGCCAGGTGGAGAGGGCGTGGACAGGGGGAGGAGGATCTGCAGTGGTACCAGTCAGGGCTGCAGGTTAGTCTCAGTAAAGGAAGGGAACATGCTCAACTCTAAATCTTCTTCTGTTAAAAAGTAATAAGGGTGCTTGGAACCAGAAATCTTTCACATGAAAAACAAAAAGAGCCAGCACGAACTATGATTTGCGATTTAAGCTTTGTGTTTATTTTCTTTAACTCATAGAAGCAACATGTGTTATTAAACCACACGCATAGGTTTGGACTTATGCCTTCCTCAGGTTAACCTGGCCCAGGGGAACAGGGTGAACGTCAGCAGTCTGTGTGTACAGGACGTGTATCAGGCCAACCACCAGGTCACCTTCACCTGCCAGCTAAAGAGAGACCCCAGCATCAAAGCCTCTGTGATGCTGATTGTCCACTGTGAGTACTGATGGACAGACATATGTCATACTCCGAGTTCTCATTCACAGGAAGAACCAACAGCATGGATAAGAATATGAGAGAATTAAGCATGAGTGCTCACTCATACAGTTGAAGTTGGAAGTTTACATACACCTTAGCCAAATACATTTAAACTCAGTTTTTCACAATTCCTGACATTTAATCCTAGTAAAAATTCCCTGTCTTAGGTCAGTTAGGATCACCACTATACTTTAAGAATGTCAAATGTCAGAATAATAGTAGAGAGAATGATTTATTTCAGCTTTTATTTCTTTCATCACATTCCCAGTGGGTCAGAAGTTGACATACACTCAATCCCCCTTCCCCTCTCTCCTCCCTCTCTGTGGATGACTTCGTCAACCATTTTGAAAAGAAGGTTGACGACATCCGATCCTCGTTTGTTAAGTCAAATGACACTACTGGTCCTGCTCACACTGCCCTACCCTATGCTTTGACTTCTTTCTCCCCTCTCTCTCCAGATAAAATCTTGCGACTTGTGATGACCGGACGCCCAACAACCTGCCCGCTTGACCCTATCCCCTCCTCTCTTCTCCAGACCATCTCCGGTGACCTTCTCCCTTACATCACCTCGCTCATCAACTCATCCTTGACCGCTGGCTATGTCCCTTCCGTCTTCAAGAGAGCGAGAGTTGCACCCCTTCTCAAAAAACCAACACTCAATCCCTCTGATGTCAACAACTACAGACCAGTATCCCTTCTTTCTTTTCTCTCCAAAACTCTTGAGCGTGCCGTCTCTAGCCAACTCTCTTGCTATCTCTCTCAGAATGACCTTCTTGATCCAAACCAGTCAGGTCTCAAGACTGGTCATTCAACTGAGACTGCTCTTCTCTGTGTCACAGAGGCTCTCCGCACTGCTAAAGCTAACTCTCTCTCCTCTGCTCTTGTCCTTCTAGACCTGTCTGCTGCCTTTGATACTGTGAACCATCAGATCCTCCTCTCCACCCTCTCCACCCTCTCCGAGTTGGGCATCTCCGGCGCGGCTCACTCTTGGATTGCGTGCTACCTGACCGGTCGCTCCTACCAAGTGGCGTGGCGAGAATCTGTCTCCGCACTACGTGCTCTCACCACTGGTGTCCCCCTATTCCTATTCTCGCTATACACCAAGTCAAATCAAATCAAATCAAATTTTATTGGCCACATGCGCCGAATACAACAGGTGCAGACATTACAGTGAAATGCTTACTTACAGCCCTTAACCAACAGTGCATTTAATAAAACAACAACAAAAAAAGTGTTGAGAAAAAAAGAGCAGCAGTAAAATAAAATAACAGTAGGGAGGCTACATATACAGTGGGGTACCGGTACAGAGTCAATGTGCGGGGGCACCGGCTAGTTGAGGTAGTTGAAGTAATATGTACATGTGGGTAGAGCTAAAGTGACTATGCATAAATAATTAACTGAGTAGCAGCAGCGTAAAAGGATGGGGTGGGGGGGCAGTGCAAATTGTACGGATAGCCATGATTAGCTGTTCAGGAGTCTTATGGCTTGGGGGTAGAAGCTGTTGAGAAGTCTCTTGGACCTAGACTTGGCACTCCGGTACCGCTTGCCGTGCGGTAGCAGAGAGAACAGTCTATGACTAGGGTGGCTGGAGTCTTTGACAATTTTGAGGGCCTTCCTCTGACACCGCCTGGTATAGAGGTCCTGGATGGCAGGAAGCTTGGTCCCAGTGATGTACTGGGCCGTACGCACTACCCTCTGTAGTGCCTTGCGGTCGGAGGCCAAGCAGTTACCATACCAGGCGGTGATGCAACCAGTCAGGATGCTCTCGATGGTGCAGCTGTAGAATTTTTTGAGGATCTGAGGACCCATGCCAAATCTTTTCAGTCTCCTGAGGGGGAATAGGCTTTGTCGTGCCCTCTTCACGACTGTCTTGATGTGTTTGGACCATGATAGTTTGTTGGTGATGTGGACACCAAGGAACTTGAAGCTCTCAACCTGTTCCACTACAGCCCCGTCGATGAGAATGGGGGCGTGCTCAGTCCTCTTTTTTTCCTGTAGTCCACAATCATCTCCTTTGTCTTGGTCACGTTGAGGGAGAGGTTGTTGTCCTGGCACCACACGGCCAGGTCTCTGACCTCCTCCCTATAGGCTGTCTCATCGTTGTCGGTGATCAGGCCTACCACTGTTGTGTCGTCGGCAAACTTAATGATGGTGTTGGAGTCGTGCCTGGCCATGCAGTCATGGGTGAACAGGGAGTACAGGAGGGGACTGAGTACGCACCCCTGAGGGGCCCCCGTGTTGAGGATCAGTGTGGCAGATGTGTTGTTACCTACCCTTACCACCTGGGGGCGGCCCGTCAGGAAGTCCAGGATCCAGTTGCAGAGGGAGGTGTTTAGTCCCAGGATCCTTAGCTTAGTGATGAGCTTTGAGGGCACAATGGTGTTGAATGCTGAGCTGTAGTCAATTAATAGCATTCTCACGTAGGTGTTCCTCTTGTCCAGGTGGGAAAGGGCAGTGTGGAGTGCAATAGAGATTGCATCATCTGTGGATTTGTTGGGGCGGTATGCAAATTGGAGTGGGTCTAGGGTTTCTGGAATAATGCTGTTGATGTGAGTCATGACCAGCCTTTCAAAGCACTTCATGGCTACAGACGTCAGTGCTACGGGTCGGTAGTCATTTAAACAGGTTATCTTAGAGTCCTTGGGCACGGGGACTATGGTGGTCTGCTTGAAACATGTTCGTATTACAGACTCAGTCAGGGACATGTTGAAAATGTCAGGGAAGACACTTGCCAGTTGGTCAGCACATGCTCACTTGTCACTTGTCACAAGTCACTTGGCTCTGTCATATCCTCACATGGCCTCTCCTATCATTGCTACGCAGACGACACACAACTAATCTTCTCCTTTCCCCCTTCTGATAACCAGGTGGTGAATCGCATCTCTGCATGCCTGGCAGACATATCAGTGTGGATGACGGATCACCACCTCAAGCTGAACCTCGGCAAGGCGGAGCTGCTCTTCCTCCCGGGGAAGGACTGCCCGTTCCATGATCTCGCCATCACGGTTGACAACTCCGTTGTGTCCTCCTCCCAGAGTGCGAAGAGCCTTGGCGTGACCCTGGACAACACCCACTCCCGTCTGGATTACTGCAACTCGCTGTTGGCTGGGCTCCCTGCCTGTGCCATTAAACCCCTACAACTCATCCAAAATGCCGCAGCCCGTCTGGTGTTCAACCTTCCCAAGTTCTCTCACGTCACCCCACTCCTCCGCACACCCCACTGGCTTCCAGTTGAAGCTCGCATCTGCTACAAGACCATGGTGCTTGCCTACGGAGCTGTGAGGGGAACGGCACCTCCGTACCTTCAGGCTCTGATCAGTCCCTACACCCAAACGAGGGCATTGCGTTCATCCACATCTGGCCTGCTGGCCCCCTTACCTCTGCGGAAATACAGTTCCCGCTCAGCCCAGTCAAAACTGTTCGCTGCTCTGGCACCCCAATGGTGGAACAAGCTCCCTCACGACGCTAGGACAGCGGAGTCACTCACCACCT
This sequence comes from Coregonus clupeaformis, assembly GCF_020615455.1. NCBI lineage: Eukaryota > Metazoa > Chordata > Actinopteri > Salmoniformes > Salmonidae > Coregonus > Coregonus clupeaformis. Next base: position 7,019,994 of record NC_059196.1, read on the forward strand.
TCCGGAGACACTTGAAACCCCACCTCTTTAAGGAATACCTGGGATAGGATAAAGTAATCATTCTACCCCCCTTTACCCCACCAAAAAATAAATAAAAAAATAAAAAAACATTTTGTAAAGTGGTTATCCCACTGGCTATAAGGTGAATGCACCAATTTGTAAGTCGCTCTGGATAAGAGCATCTGCTAAATGACGTAAATGTAAATGTAAATATTTGGTAGCATTGCATGTAGCCTTCCACAAGCTTCCACAATAAGTTGGGTGAATTTTGGCCCATTTCTCCTGACAGACCTGGTGTAACTGAGTCAGGTTTGTAGGCCTCCTTGCTCGCACATGCTTTTTCAGTTCTGCCCACAAATGTTCTATAGGATTGAGGTCAGGGCTTTGTGATGGCCACTCCAATACCTTGACTTTGTTGTCCTTAAGCCATTTTGCCACAACTTTGGAAGTATGCTTGGGGTCATTGTCCATTTGGAAGACCCATTTGCGACCAAGCTTTAACTTCCTGACTGATGTCTTGAGATGTTGCTTCAATATATCCACATCATTTTCCTTCCTCATGATGCCATCTATTTTGTGAAGTGCACCAGTCCCTCCTGCAGCAAAGCACCCCCACAGCATGATGCTGCCACCCCCGTGCTTCACGGTTGGGATGGTGTTCTTCGGCTTGCAAACCCCTCACAATTGACTCAAATGATGTCAATTAGCCTATCAGAAGCTTCTAAAACCATGACATCATTTTCTGGAATTTTCCAAGCTGTTTAAAGGCACAGTCAACTTAGTGTATGTAAACTTCTGACCCACTGGAATTGTGATACAGTGAATTATAAGTGAAATAATCTATCTGTAAACAATTGTTGGAAAAATTAATTGTGTCATGCACAAAGTACATGTCCAAACCGATTTGCCAAAACTATAGTTTTTTTACAAGACATTTGTGGAGTGGTTGAAAAACGAGTTTTAATGATTCCAACCGAAGTGTATGTAAACTTCCGACTTCAACTGTATGTTCTACATTTATATTTTTACATTTAAGTCATTTAGCAGACGTTCTTATCCAGAGCGACTTACAGTTAGTGCATTCATCTTAAGATAGCTAGGTGGGACTACCACATCAAATCAAATCAAATCAAATTTTATTGGTCACATGCGCCGAATACAACAGGTGCAGACATTACAGTGAAATGCTTACTTACAGCCCTTAACCAACAGTGCATTTATTTTAAACAAAAAAGTAAGAATAAAACATCAACAAAAAAGTGTTGAGAAAAAAAGAGCAGAAGTAAAATAAAGTGACAGTAGGGAGGCTATATATACAGTAAAATAAAGTGACAGTAGGGAGGCTATATATACAGGGGGGTACCGTTGCATAGTCAATGTGCGGGGGGCACCGGCTAGTTGAGGTAGTTGAGGTAATATGTACATGTGGGTAGAGTTAAAGTGACTATGCATAAATACTTAACAGAGTAGCAGCAGCGTAAAAGGATGGGGTGGGGGGGCAGTGCAAATAGTCCGGGTAGCCATGATTAGCTGTTCAGGAGTCTTATGGCTTGGGGGTAGAAGCTGTTGAGAAGTCTTTTGGACCTAGACTTGGCACTCCGGTACCGCTTGCCGTGCGGTAGCAGAGAGAACAGTCTATGACTAGGGTGGCTGGAGTCTTTGACAATTTTGAGGGCCTTCCTCTGACACCGCCTGGTATAGAGGTCCTGGATGGCAGGGAGCTTTGCCCCAGTGATGTACTGGGCCGTACGCACTACCCTCTGTAGTGCCTTGCGGTCAGAGGCCAAGCAGTTGCCATACCAGGCGGTGATGCAACCAGTCAGGATGCTCTCGATGGTGCAGCTGTAGAATTTTTTTGAGGATCTGAGGACCCATGCCAAATCTTTTTAGTCTCCTGAGGGGGAATAGGCTTTGTCGTGCCCTCTTCACGACTGTCTTGGTGTGTTTGGACCATGATAGTTCGTTGGTGATGTGGACACCAAGGAACTTGAAGCTCTCAACCTGTTCCACTACAGCCCCGTCGATGAGAATGGGGGCGTGCTCAGTCCTCTTTTTTTTCCTGTAGTCCACAATCATCTCCTTTGTCTTGGTCACGTTGAGGGAGAGGTTGTTGTCCTGGCACCACACGGCCAGATCTCTGACCTCCTCCCTATAGGCTGTCTCATCGTTGTCGGTGATCAGGCCTACCACTGTTGTGTCGTCGGCAAACTTAATGATGGTGTTGGAGTCGTGCCTGGCCATGCAGTCATGGGTGAACAGGGAGTACAGGAGGGGACTGAGCACGCACCCCTGAGGGGCCCCCGTGTTGAGGATCAGTGTGGCAGATGTGTTGTTACCTACCCTTACCACCTGGGGGCGGCCCGTCAGGAAGTCCAGGATCCAGTTGCAGAGGGAGGTGTTTAGTCCCAGGATCCACATATCTCAGTCATAGTAAGACATTTTTCCTCAATAAAGTAGCTATCAGCAAAGTCAGTGCTAGTGTTAGTTCACAAAAGGCTTTGGGGGAGGGGGAGGAGGGCGTGTGAGGGGGCTGCTGTGGGATTATTTAAGATACTTTTTGAAGAGGTAGGGTTTCAGATGTTTTCAGAAGATGGGCAGGGACTCTGCTGTCCTAGCTTCAGGGGGAACTGGTTTCACCATTGGGGTGCCAGGACAGGGAAGAGCTTGGACTGGGCTGAGTGAGAACTGCCCTCCTGTAGGGGTGGGAGGGCCAAGATACCAGGGGTGGCAGAACGGAGTACTCGAGTTGGAGTGTAGGGTTTGAGCATAGCCTGAAGGTAGGGAGGGGCAGTTCCTCTTGCTGCTTCGTAGACAAGCACCATGGTCTTGTAGTGGATGCGAGCTTCGACTGGAAGCCAGTGAAGTGTGAGGAGGAGCGGGGTGACATGGGAGAACATGAGAAGGTTGAACACCCGGCAGGCTGCAGCGTCAGGGATAAGTGCAAGGGTTTGACGGCACAAGCGGGGAGCCCAGCCGACAGCGTGTTGCAGTAGTCCAGACGGGAGACGACAAGTGCCTGGATTAGGACTTGCGCCACTTCCTGTGTGAGGTAGGGTCGTACTCTACGGATGTTGTAGAGCATGAACCTGCAGGAGCAAGCCACTGCTTTGATGTTTGCAGGTTGTTGTGCAGGGTCACGCCAAGGTTCTTTGGAGCGGGCAGGCCTTCCCTGGGAGGAAGTGTCCTGACTCGCTGCGGTATCACTAAAGATCCCATGACACTTATCGTAAGAGTAGGGGTGTTAACCCTGGTGTCCTGGCTAAATTCCCCTAATTATCCCCAGCTTCCAATTGGCTCATTCATCCCCCCTCCTCTCCCCTGTAACTTTTCAAATAAAATAAAATAAAATTGTATTTGACACAAGCGCCGAATACAAAAGGTGTAGACCTTACCGTGAAATGCTTACTTACAAGCCCAGGTTGTTGCTGTAAATTAGAAGGTGTTCTCAGCAGTGGCAACCCATCATTCAGGGCAAGTGGGGCAGAGCCACATTTGTTTTGAGCCCCACGTGTTTAGCTAAAAAAATTAATATATATAGAGTACCAGTCAAAAGTTTGGACACACCTACTCATTTATTTATTTTTACTATTTTCTACATTGTAGAATAATAGTGAAGACATCAAAACTATGAAATAACATGTAGTCACCAAAAAAGTGTTAAACAAATCAAAATGTTTTTTTATATTTGAGATTCTTCAAATAGCCACCCTTTGCCTTGATGACAGTTTTGCACACACTTGGCATTCTCTCAACCAGCTTCAGGAGGTAGTCACCTGCAATGCATTTCAATTAACAGGTGTGCCTTGTTAAAAGTTAATTTGTGGAATTTCTTTCCATCTTAATGCGTTTGAGCCAATCGGTTGTGTTGTGACAAGGTAGGGGGGTATACAGAAGATAGCCCTATTTGGTAAAATACCAAGTCCATATTATGGCAAGAACAGCTCAAATAAGCAAAGAGAAATGACAGTCCATCATTACTTTAAGACATGAAGGTCAGTCAATACGGAACATTTCAAGAACTTTTAAAGTTTCTTCAAGTGCAGTCGCAAAAAACATCAAGCGCTATGATGAAATTGACTCTCATGAGGACCGCCACAGGAATGGAAGACCCAGAGTTACCTCTGCTGCAGAGGATAAGTTCATTAGAGTTAACTGCACCTCAGATTGCAGCCCAGATAAATGCTTCACAGAGTTCAAGTAACAGACACATCTCAACATCAACTGTTCAGAGGAGACTGCGTGAATCAGGCCTTCATGGTTGAATTATTGCAAAGAAACCCCTACTAAAGGACCCTAATAAGAAGAAGAGACTTGCTTGGGCCAAGAAACACGAGCAATGGACATTAGACCGGTGGAAATCTGTCCTTTGGTCTGATGAGTCCAAATCTGAGATTTATGGTTCCAACCGCCGTGTCTTTGTGAGACGCAGATAGGTGAACGGATGATCTCTGCATGTGTGGTTACCACTGTGAAGAATGGAGGAGGAGGTTATACTATTATTCTACTATTATTCTACAGTGTAGAAAATAGTAAAAATAGAGAAAAACCCTGGAATGAGTCCTGTAGCTTAGCATCTGCTTCATCTGACCCCTTTTTTATTGACCGAGTCACTGGTGCTTCCTGATTTAGTTTTTGCTTGTAAACAGGAATCAGGAGCATAGAATTATGGTCAGATTTGCCAAATGGAGGGCGAGGGAGAGCTTTGTACGCGTCTCTGTGTGTGGAGTAAAGGTGGTCTAGAGTTTTTTTCCCTCTGGTTGCACATTTAACACGCTGGTAGAAATTAGGTAAAACGGATTTAAGTTTCCCTGCATTGAAGTCCCCAGCCACTAGGAGCGCCGCCCCTGGATGAGCGTTTTCCTGTTTGCTTATGGCCGTATACAGTTCATTGAGTGCAGTCTTAGTGCCAGCATTTGTGGTGGTAAATAGACAGCTACGAAGAATATAGATGAAAACTCTCTTGGTAGATAGTGTGGTCTACAGCTTATCATGAGATACTCTATCTCAGGCAAGCAAAACCTAGAGACTTCCTTAGATATCGTGCACCAGCTGTTGTTTACAAATATACATAGACCGCCACCCCTTGTCTTACCAGAGGCTGCTGTTCTATCCTGCCGATACAGTGTATAACCCACCGGCTGCATGTTATTCATGTCTTAGTTCAGCCATGACTCTGTGAAACATAAGATATTACCATTTTTAATGTCCCGTTGGTAGGATATACGTGCTTGTAGTTCATCCACTTTATTATCGAGCGATTGTAAATTGGCCAATAGTACCGATGGTAAAGGCAGATTAGCCACTCGTCGCCGGCTGCTGCATAAATGATGTAATATGCCAGGGAGATATGTATACTGTAGCTAAGAAAGCAGTACTAAGTGTATGTAGTGTAGTAAGCTGTTAGTAGCCCATGTGCCTCACCCTAATAATTTCTCCCTTTTGCCCTAATAACTTAGCCTACTGATCTGACTTGGTGGTGCACATTTAGCCTATAGCCTGTTTTAGAGAAATGTCATCATCGAATATTGCAAGAGCTTTCATTGTCTGCTTATATGCCCCCTTTATTTATCCTACGGTTCTGACTTGCTGTACAGGGAGAATACTGTAAGAACGGCCCATGTTCTGAATTCTGTCGCTGTACAGTCGTGGTCAAAAGTTTTGAGAATGACACAAGTATTGGTCTTCACAAAGTTTGCTGCTTCAGTGTTTTTAGATATTTTTGTCAGATGTTACTATGGTATACTGAAGTATAATTACAAGCATTCCATAAGTGTCAAAGGCTTTTATTGACAATTACATTAAGTTTATGCAAAGAGTCAATATTTGCAGTGTTGACCCTTCTTTTTCAAGACCTCTGCAATCCGCCCTGGCATGCTGTCAATTAACTTCTGGGCCACATCCTGACTGATGGCAGCCCATTCTTGCATAATCAATGCTTGGTGTTTGTCAGAATTTGTGGGTTTTTGTTTGTCCACCTGCCTCTTGAGGATTGACCACAAGTTCTCAATGGGATTAAGGTCTGGGGAGTTTCCTGGCCATTGACCCAAAATGTTGATGTTTTGTTCCCCGAGCCACTTAGTTATCGCTTTTGCCTTATGGCAAGGTGCTCCATCATGCTGGAAAAGGCATTGGTCGTCACCAAACTGTTCTTGGATGGTTGGGAGAAGTTGCTCTCAGAGGATGTGTTGGTACCATTCTTTATTCATGGCTGTGTTCTTAGCCAAAATTGTGAGTGAGCCCACTCCCTTGGCTAAGAAGCAACCCCACACATGAATGGTCTCAGGATACTTTACTGTTGGCATGACACAGGACTGATGGTAGCACTCACCTTGTCTTCTCCGGACAAACGTTTTTCCGGATGCCGCAAACAATCGGAAAGGGGATACATCAGAGAAAATGACTTTACCCCAATCCTCAGCAGTCCAATCCCTGTACCTTTTGCAGAGTATCAGTCTGTCCCTGATGTTTTTCCTGGAGATAAGTGGCTTCCTCGCTGCCCTTCTTGACACCAGGCCATCCTCCAAAAGTCTTTGCCTCACTGTGCATGCAGATGCACTCACACCTGCCTGCTGCCATTCCTGAGCAAGCTCTGCACTGGTGGTGCCCCGATCTCGCAGCTGAATCAACTTTAGGAGACGGTCCTGGCGCTTGCTGGACTTGCTTGGGCGCCCTGAAGCCTTCTTCACAACAATTGAAACTCTCTCCTTGAAGTTCTTGATGATCCGATAAATGGTTGATTTAGGTGCAATCTTACTAGCAGCAATATCCTTGCCTGTGAAGCCCTTTTTGTGCAAAGCAATGATGATGGCACGTGTTTCCTTGCAGATAACCATGGTTAACAGAGGAAGAACAATGATTTCAAGCACTACCCTCCTTTTAAAGCTTCCAGTCTGTTATTCTAACTCAATCATCACGACAGAGTGATCTCCAGCCTTGTCCTTGTCAACACTCTCACCTGTGTTAACGAGAGAATCACTGACATGATGTCAGCTGGTCATTTTGTGGCAGGGCTGAAATGCAGTGGAAAAGTTTTTTGGGGATTAAGTTCATTTTCATGGCAAAGAGGGACTTTGCAATTAATTACAATTCATCTGATCACTCTTCATAACATTCTGGAGTATATGCAAATTGCCATCATAAAAACTGAGGCAGCAGATTTTGTGAAAATTAATATTTGTGTCATTCTCAAAACTTTTGACCACGACTGTACATGTCAAAGGTGCTGAACAAATATTTATATTGACAACGTCCGTCCTCGCTCGCTCATTAATGTCTTAATCGAAATTACGGATTGCCTCTTATCTGCTTGTTGTCCCCTTATGCCATAGTTTGTAAATCTCAATTGCCAGTAGAAACCACATTTGTTTAAGAAAGTCAGCCATATCAGCTATGTTTTTTTTAAGCAGTAAATGAGGCTGAATTAACTGTTTCGCTGCCAGACAAGGCTCCGCTGATAGCCAGGTGTAGCAGCGGTAAGGTGTTGGGACTGCTTTATGTAGGCCCTAACTGTTTATGGGCACCGTTTGTCACCGTTATAGTGCAATTAATGTTTGTTTAGTGTTGGGCTTTGTTGGCATGAATATTTATATATTTATTTTTTTGAATTTGCCCAACCAAGATTTACATGCTAGAATCGCTACTTGTTCTCAGTCAACTTATTGGGTAAAAAAATAAAAACGTTTCTGTCTTTCACAGTGCTGGAAGTAAGAGATGTGCTCTACAACGGTACCTACACAGTTACGGAAATGTTGCAATTATTTTTTTTATTTTGTCTAACACCCTGCCGGTAAGAAACATCATGTATTTCCGAGCGGAAATGGAGGAAAACTAGACTCCCTGGGGACCTGGCATCTTTTCACTCCCTCCTCTCTACATTTTCTTCATCTGTTTCTGCTGCCAAGGCCACTTTCTACCACTCTAAATTCCAAGCATCTGCCTCTTACCCTAGGAAGCTCTTTGCCACCTTCTCCTCCCTGCTGAATCCTCCTCCCCCCCCTCCTCCCTCTCTGTGGATGACTTTGTCAACCATTTTGAAAAGAAGGTTGACGGCATCCGATCCTCGTTTGTTAAGTCAAATGACACTGCTGGTCCTGCTCACACTGCCCTACCCTATGCTTTGACTTCTTTCTCCCCTCTCTCTCCAGATAAAATCTTGCGACTTGTGATGGCCGGCCGCCCAACAACCTGCCCGCTTGACCCTATCCCCTCCTCTCTTCTCCAGACCATCTCCGGTGACCTTCTCCCTTACCTCACCTCGCTGATCAACTCATCCTTGACCGCTGGCTATGTCCCTTCCGTCTTCAAGAGAGCGAGAGTTGCACCCCTTCTCAAAAAACCAACACTCAATCCCTCTGATGTCAACAACTACAGACCAGTATCCCTTCTTTCTTTTCTCTCCAAAACTATTGAGCGTGCCGTCTCTAGCCAACTCTCTTGCTATCTCTCTCAGAATGACCTTCTTGATCCAAACCAGTCAGGTTTCAAGACTGGTCATTCAACTGAGACTGCTCTTCTCTGTTATCACGGAGGCTCTCCGCACTGCTAAAGCTAACTCTCTCTCCTCTGCTTGCATGTCTGGCAGACATATCAGTATGGATGACGGATCACCACCTCAAGCTGAACCTTGGCAAGACGGAGCTGCTCTTCCTCCCGGGGAAGGACTGCCCGTTCCATGATCTCGCCATCACGGTTGACAACTCCGTTGTGTCCTCCTCCCAGAGTGCGAAGAGCCTTGGCGTGACCCTGGACAACACCCTGTCGTTCTCCGCTAACATCAAGGCGGTGACCCGATCCTGTAGGTTCATGCTCTACAACATTCGGAGAGTACGACCCTGCCTTACACAGGAAGCGGCACAGGTCCTAATCCAGGCACTTGTCATCTCCCGTCTGGATTAGTGCAACTCGCTGTTGGCTGGGCTCCCTGCCTGTGCCATTAAACCCCTACAACTCATCCAGAATGCCGCAGCCCGTCTGGTGTTCAAACTTCCCAAGTTCTCTCACGTCACCCCGCTCCTCCGCACACTACACTGGCTTCCAGTTGAAGCTCGCATCTGCTACAAGACCATGGTGCTTGCCTACGGAGCTGTGAGGGGAACGGCACCTCCGTACCTTCAGGCTCTGATCAGTCCCTACACCCAAACGAGGGCATTGCATTCATCCACCTCTGGCCTGCTGGCTCCCCTACCTCTGCTGAAGCACAGTTCCCGCTCAGCCCAGTCAAAACTGTTCGCTGCTCTGGCACCCCAATGGTGGAACAAGCTCCCTCATGACGCCAGGACAGCGGAGTCACTCACCACCTTCCGGAGACATTTGAAACCCCATCTCTTTAAGGAACACCTGGGATAGGATAAAGTAATCCTTCTACCCCCCCTTACCCCACCCCAAAGAAAGAAAGAAAGAAAAAAAAAACATATTGTAAAGTGGTTATCCCACTGGCTATAAGGTGAATGCACCAATTTGTAAGTCGCTCTGGATAAGAGCGTCTGCTAAATGACGTAAATGTAAATGTAAATGTATTTGACCTGAGTAATAAAGAACTGAAGCCTAACAATACTTTGATTTCTGGTCGATTATAAAATGATTATTGATTGTGACTGAAGGAACTTATTTTCTATTATATTCTTTGCTTATTAAAAACTTGTCACCTTGCCAGGTCTTACCATGCCTGGGCTCTGGCAGACAAAGAGAATGATTCAGCTACATTCTCATGAATGTGATTCTATAAAGTTACATATTCATGGCCTGCATGCATAGTGAAAAGACAAGGGCTCCTCCTGCAGCTCTCCTATTGAGATCCAGGGGAATAAAACCATTAAAGTCAGTTAAATATTGATGGTTTTTGGTCAATAGCTCAAATCAGATCAGATGAGACCATGCAAACTGGCTGTCGAATCCAAAGACATAGCCAGTGTGGGAATCGTCTGATAAATGATAGGGACAGTTTTGTGGTTCCGGGTGCGTGACCTTTTTTTCTAAAGGGCATTTATTCAAATCCATTTTAAGGCAATTTATTTTTTGTCCACTGAGTTTAAATAGAAAGCAGAGACCAAATTAATTATATTTAAAGTGGTCCTCTGTAGCTCAGCTGGTAGAGCACGGCGCTTGTAACGCCAGGGTAGTGGGTTTGTCACGTTTGTTTAATGACGGGACAGACCAAGGCGCAGCGTAATATACGTACATGTTTATTTACTGATAAACACAACGACAAAACAACAAATGAAACGAAACGTGAAGTCCAAGGTAGCACACACAACATACCTTACACGGAACAAGATCCCACAACTCAGTAGTGCCCATAGGCTGCCTAAGTATGATCCCCAATCAGAGACAACGAGCGACAGCTGCCTCTGATTGGGAACCACACCGGCCAACATAGAAATACACATACCAGATAATAAACATAGAAAACACACAACAAAGAATATACACACCCTGACTCAACATTTAAGCGTCCCCTGAGTCAGGGCGTGACAGGGTTCGATCCCCGGGACCACCCATACACAAAAAAATGTGTGCACGCATGACTGTAAGTTGCTTTGGATAAAAGCGTCTGCTAAATGGCATATTATTAAAAATATAACATTTCCATTTAGAAAGTATTGTGATGGAAAACACTATATAAGAGTAAGTAATGAATACATAAAGTAATCTAAAGAATGAATTGCCAATATTATGCCCTTCTACAGTGTTGGAAACTAATAGTAGCCTCTGTAAAGAAAGCACAGCAGTATAGGTTTCCCACGCTGGATTGTCAGGGGAAACTTTATCTGTATGACCTTGCTGGGTTGGGGAATGTGCTTCAGCGGAGTGTGTGGTGTGTGAGAGAGAGAGTCTGGCTGGCCCTCAGAGGAATCTCTTTCTCTATCTCTCTCTCTGGGCTGCACTGGGCTGTTTATCTAAGCAGAGTTTAAAGCATGTCATCCTTGTTGTGGCATCACAGGACAAATTAAGCCTTGGATTGGTGTCCAGGAATAACAATTCCACTGATTCAGCACTTGCATGTGGTGACATGCTCTGTAACTACCTGACATAGAGAGGTTTAGTAGAGAGTTCTGCTGGTGCTAAATCATTCTGGCAATGTATGAGCTGTAATGTTACTGCTGTGCAAGTAGACCTACAGTTTATGTCCTGTAAATAACAATTCTGATATACTAGCCAATAATATTTTGCATGACTCACAATGAACAAAACATGATCTGCTGCTGCACGCCATCTGAGTTCTCCAATCCCCTGTTTGGCTGCTTTATTCTTCTGTTTCATAACCAAGACATGCAGACTGATATTTCTTCAGTCTTTATGAGCACTGAAGTGCTGTGCTGCTAGGGGCTATTTCAGTTCACATTCTACAAATCATAACAACCGCTTTCAGTGGGACTCCATAGGTGTCTTGAGACCACTTTCAATCAAATACATGGATTACCTAGCGTGTTACAAGGGTCACCTATTGTATCATACACTACATGACCAAAAGTATGTGGACACCTGCTCATCGAACATCTCATTCCAAAATCATGAGCATTAATATGGAGTTGGTCCCCCCTTTGCTGCTATAACAGCCTCCATTTTTCTGGAAAGGCTTTCCACTAGATGTTGGAACATTGCTGCGGGGACTTGCTTCCATTTAGCCACAAGAGCATTAGTGAGGTCGGGCACTGATGTTGGGCGATTAGGCCTGGCTCACAGTCGGCATGCCAATTCATCCCAAAGTTGTTCGATAGGGGTTGAGGTCAGGGCTCTATGCAGGCCAGTCAAGTTCTTCCACACCGATCTCGACAAACCATTTCTGTATGGACCTCACTTTGTGCACAGGGAATTATCATGCTGAAACAGGAAAGGGCCTCCCCCAACCTGTTGCCACAAAGTTGGAAGCACAGAATCGTCTAGAATGTCATTGTAAGCTGTAGCGTTAAGATTTCCCTTCACTGGAACAAAGGGTCATAGCCCGAACCATGATAAACAGCCCCAGACCATTATTCCTCATCCACCAAACTTTACAGTAGCCATTATGCATTGGGGCAGGTAGCGTTCTCCTGGCATCCGCCAAACCCAGATTAGTCTGTCAGACTGCCAGATGGTGAAGCGTGATTTATGACTGCAGAGAACGAGTTTCCACTGCTCCAGCGTCCAATGGTGGCAAGCTTTACACCACTCCAGCCGACGCTTGGCATTGCGCATGGTGATTGTGTGTGGTTGCTTGGCCATGGAAATCCATTTCATGAAGCTCCCGATGAACAGTTCTTGTGCTGACATAAGGCCATTCTACTGTCATGTTTGTCTATGGAGATTGCATGGCTGTGTGCTCGATTTTATACACCTGTCAGCAATGGATGTGGCTGAAATAGCCAAATCCACTAATTTGAAGGGGTGTCCACATACTTCTGTATATATAGTTTATGTGCTGTGATGAGTGTGTGTGTTGAGTATGTTGTTCTCTTTCCAGTCCCCTCTCTCCCGCTGTGTGAGCCATATTTCAAAGTGATTGCATGATGGCCCTCTGCTGTGTTGTCGACCATTTAAGTGAATAGCTTTGCAGCCAAAGAATTCAAGAGCAGTTAATCAAACTGAATGAGATGGAAGTCACGACTCCTATCAAAGGCCAAAGGAACAACCCTGCCAGGTTTCAAAAAGCCTTTACAACTAAGGGAATTCTTTATGTGGCTAGAAGAGAGGTAATGGTGGAACTCTAATAAACTATTAGAAAGAACAATAGTTACTACATACTGTTAACTGTGAATGAGGATACATATAGTTGCAGTGATCACAATCCCTATACAATAAAGTCTAAAAAGCTTTTTGTATTTGATGGATAGGTCAATGTTTTGTTTGACTTTGGCATTACCAGTGACAATGAGTACATGAGTCTTATAGGGAAACTGCCTTGATTCCAGATATTGATCGGCCAGAGGGGGTTGGCAGTATGACAAATGGTGTCTAAAAGTAGGCACTGTTTTCTATAGACTTCCTGTGACCAAACTTTTCTCCCTATTTATATATCAAGGACAAATGAGATGCATAACACCAAGGATAAGGATACAGGAAGTCAAAATAAGAGTGTGATGGGGGAATTGGTTGCCTAGTTTTAAAAACCTCATTCAGCATTCAGGGTTACGTTTCACAATGCGGGCTATCTGGTGAAGCTTTCCAAATAGCTGTGGATTAGCATAAATATTAAGAAGAGGTCTGCACAAAGATGTGTGATAATGGATAAGAGCGTCTGCTAAATGACTAAAATGTAAATGTAAATGCTTGATGGAGTCATTAGAATGATGGGATGAAGTGCCCAGGACTGATTATTAGAGCTGGAGAATAAACTGGAGGAGACAACTCAGACAACTCAGTTTATCACAGGCACCTCAGGTCACAGTACCAAACATATTTCGCTCAACTGTATAGTGTATTTAGCAGCTAGCTTTTCACTACAGGAATCAAGTCCCGAGGGTCTATAAGAGTAGCTTTGAAGGTGGTCCTCTGTAGCTCAGCTGGTAGAGCACGGCGCTTGTAACGCCAAGGTAGTGGGTTCGATCCCCGGGACCACCCATACACAAAAAAATAATAATGTATGCACGCATGACTGTAAGTCGCTTTGGATAAAAGCGTCTGCTAAATGGCATATTATTATTATTATAAGATAACTAAGAAACAAAAGCCAATGGAGTTTTAAAATCAAATTGAACCTTTGTCTGTGCTCTATCAGATCAGAGTAGCAAATGAATATACTTGTAGTTCATAGGTATTTGGCAGCTAGTACTTCACTACAGGGATTAGGTAGCTCTGATTGTCTCTGAATGGTAGTTTACTAGCTTTGAATGTTATTAATACAGACCAGTGGCGGTCGGTGCCGTTTAAGATGAGGACAATATTTATTTTAATGAGCATGGCCTTATTTCTATTACAGCATATTGGATGACTGTCATTCATATTCCATTCACCCAGTTCAATGTAACATCGATAGGTTTAGGCTACTATATAATACTATAATTTTCCCTGTACCCATCATGAGGTTGCTACAACCTAGCCTATGAATGAAAGTTTACAACGTATGTGCACACAGGTCAAGAGAAAGATTTGAGGTGACAGACAGACACATGGACAGACAGTGACACATTCAATACTGCCTAGCACAGTCTTGCCTGCATCTAGCTGATCTAGGATGTAATTATTAGTCCAACAGTTGCAAATGAGAGTTTCTATTGGACAAATTCAAGTATGTTTATCCCCATTCTGTTCCGTTTGCGAAAAGTTTTTCAACAGAATCGGCGGAATGAATACACCTCTGATCACATGCAAACAGTTAACTTTCATAACCATATACAAACAACTCGTTGTGTTCCTTCTCGCATCTATGCGCTCTACTCCGAACACCTTTTCCTTTCGCTTGTGGACTTCAATGCACAACACATCAGCTGTCTGTGACCAGGCGAAAAAACCTTTCCAGGCCAAACCTTCATATCATAATCGCTACACACAGCCTACATTGTTGTCACCATATTAGCTAAAGTAACAACATAGCTAATAGAACTAACGCGTTAGTAAACCGCTACAATCATACAGTACAGTGTACAGTCAGTAAGCAGTTTAGCAGTTACACCGACAATAAATTAGTAAAACCAAAAGCTTACCTTGACTTGGAAGAGTTCCAGTGTTGGATAGTCATTGCCAGCTAGCTAACATAGCATCCCTCTGTTTGAGCCGGGTGTTTGAGTAGGCTAAACTAGCTAGCTGCATTTGCTAGCCAAGTAAGTGAAAGTTTAAAATAAATATAGCTAGCTCTTTCTCTCTCTCTGTTTCTTGCTCCTCCTTCATTTTTGAAGAAATGAATTTGTTCAAAACTGTTCAACCATTGTCTTTCTCTTTGTGTCTACTACTCACCATATTTTATGCACTGCAGTGCTAGCTAGCTGTAGCTTATGCTTTCAGTACTAGATTAATTATCTGATCCTTTGATTGGGTGGAAAACATGTCAGTTCATGTTGCAAGAGCTCTGATAGGTTGGAGGATGTCCTCCGGATGTTGTCATAATTACTGTGTAAGTCTAAGGAAGAGGGTGAGAACCACTTTTTTAATGTTTCTCTATTTCTATTTTTATGAAATTCACTGAGGAGGATGGTCCTTCCGTTCCTTCTCTGAGGAGCCTCCACTGATACAGACACAAGAGCACTGGAGTTTTAAAACCAAATTGAGCATCTGCCTGTGCTCTATTTCTTTTATTACTGACAGGATAGTGAGAGATGGTTGAAGTCCAATAACACAAATACAGGAAACCATATCATATAAACAAATGTTTACACTACATTAAATCTGTACAAAATGCTCAATAGGATTTCTGCAGCAGTGCAACTCTGACCATATAGTTTACATCAAGATAAAATAGCATGACAATAAATAAACAAATATCACTTCAATTACATAGATTATGTAAGATATTTAATGGCATTTTTTTTTGCCCTTCCCACCACATGTTATAGGAATTGGAATCACTGTAAATGTCTTACTGTACAACACCTATGGTAGTGTTGCTGAAAATACAGTGATTATCCTACAGTGTACAACACATTATATTGACAGGAATTATCAGTTAGACATTGCCATGATCAAGATACAAATCACAAGTCAAACTGTATATCATCCTTTCAACAGTATTCACCCAGACCAGGACATTGTTGCTGGTATGTTATTGACATGGAGATACTGGGACTTTTTGTTTTACATTCACATGTTTTAAATATAGCTACTGTTCTGTCATTAGTTTAGTAAGCTTAGATACTGGCCCAAAGGTGTGTTACTCTAGGTGGTTCAATAAAAGAGGAAAGCAAATAACTAACTCTCTCTCTCTCTCTCTCTCTCTCTCTCTCTTTCTCTAAGCTTCTGATTTCAACCAACAGAGAGGATTCTTCTCCAGTCAATGGGTTTGAAACTAAACCCTGAGGTAACTCTAAAGCTCTTGCTCTTTCTTGACAGTTATAAACAACTTGCCAGTATAATCCTTGGTGAGACACTCATCTTGAATCTGAACCATATGACAACACACTACTCCTGCTTTTAACAACAGGCAACACTGAACAACCTTCGACTTTTCCTTCCAGAATACATGGTCTTTACTTACATGTTCAGGAGCATGTTGGAGCTCCAAGTATTTACACCATAAATACTTGACTATACAGGAACTTAATACTTGAATATACAGACATTTACACATAAGCACATACACACACACACTCCCGGTGCATGCATGATGCATGACTCCATTCTAGAATATACTTAAAATGTATACAAGACAAAATATCAAGTAGATACAATGTACTTTCTCATGAATGTCAAACTCATACTTTGGTCAAGCAATAAGGTTAATAATGTCATTTTCATAATTCTACACAACAACAAAATACATATTAAGGCAAAAGTAACTATCAGTCACGTTAAACAACAAAGTTTAAAAAACACACTTTTAAAATATTTCTGTACACAGTATTTCATCATAGAAAAATATGTGTGTTGCACAGAGTGGTGAGATCTTTTCCTAACCCACCATAGTACAATGTATGATAAGGTGACATGGTATCTCATATCAATAGACATACCCCTTCATTAGTCCCAATGACCCTCACAGTTCAAGATGTAGCTTTCCTAAAATGGATGCTAGCTATTGCATTCTGAATGATGTTATTTCACCTGAAAGGAAAGTTAGGATCTATTGCAAGATATAACATTAATAGGACTTATTCTCTTCCAATTGTCAGTTCCATGTCTTAGACTTTTGACCATAACAATATCAAATCATTTGTTTCATCAATCCTCATGGGAGGTTGTCATGACTACTCTGATGTCTGTGTCTATCTCATCACAAACCTGTAAACAATTTAGGTCAAATCAGTACAAGCATTCCCTCAAACAGCTATACAAAGCATATCATACTCAGCCCATCCATACAAGCCCAGAAACTCGACAGAGAAGGAGTAAAACATGTAGTTCAACATCTGGGGTCAGATATAAGATCACAACAGTAAGCAAATCCTGCTATTGTATCTGAGCCAGCAGGAGCAACAGCATTCCACAGGCATTGTCACAGTCTGCAGCGAGTGTGCTGAGATACAACGCAAGCTTTAGGATTGAGAAATACAGCCCTCCAAGCACCACAGTATACTGTAGTACTTAGATAGTGCAAGTCAGAGCAACCAGTGGCCATGGACCCCCTACCAGGCTGCTGTCTGAAGCCATGTTCTGCCTCACTGACTGACTGAATGAGAGAGGGAGAGATGTATGGATGGCTATAGGGCTGAGGCTTTAGTGGGGTTAGTTCAGGTCAGCCAGGCTGAGGAACATAAGGTTAATGTCCCCAGCGTGAAGCAGCCAGAGGCCCCACAGCGCTCCTGGGGACACAGACCATTGAGAGGGACAAGATGTCTGTCCTATTTACATAGAGGATAATTGCAGGAGTCAGTCAGTGTAGCTCTGCCACCTGTCAACACCGCAGGTCAATGAACACACTGTCTGGAGCAGCTCCTGATGGTGTATTGCTTGGGCTAGAACATTCCTCCATAGGTTTCAACAGGAGCTTCTCTGTTACTATTTCCAGTGGGGGACGAGAGGGAGTCTTCTGGCATACGACTGTGGTTGCGTCTGTGTGTTGATCTCCTGTTCTGCAGCAAGTGCTTCTGCACCATTATACAAATGACCAAAGTGTCTCTCTCTCTCTCTGCTTGACAAAAGATAACACATTGTTTCATTAGCACTGCCACTGAAAAAACTTTTGCCACATTGGACATAATTTGAGTTTGAGAGACAGCATTACGATTAATCCATGGCTGTTTCAAGCATTAGGCGAAAGCTTGAGGAATATTAGACATAATCTACTGAGTCCTGGGAGTTGAGAAGGCCTGCTGTTGAAGAAGTGTAGAGGGCCAAGCAGCCAAGCAGGAGGTTAACACAACTGATACCAGCAGAAGATCCAATATAGGTGACGACACTGCCAAAAAAAAGAAAGATTCAGTTAGTATAGTGGTTCAAATTCCAATCAAAGCCCAAAGCCATATATATATATATACAGTGAGGGAAAAAAGTATTTGATCCCCTGCTGATTTTGTACGTTTGCCCACTGACAAAGAAATGATCTGTCATGAGCACTCTCTCTCCCTGGTAGCAACATTAATTGCATTCAATTATCTTCCACTCTGCTCACCTCCCTCTCTCTACTCAGCCTAACTAGCTCCACCTGCCCTGCTCTGCTCTTGTTACCTGGCCAGCTGCACTGCATTTCCCACTCACCATCCTCACCTTGCCTCACTCTGTTCTAATTACTCTGCCAGCTGAACTGCATTTCCCCACTACCTCTCCCAGTATATCAAGCCCTGGTTTTCAGCCAAGCCCTGTCAGATCGTCTTCAAACCCCGGACCAGTAACCTGCCTGTCTGCGCTCTGACTCCTGTTTGTGATACCGATCCTTTCTTGACTGCCTCCTTGTTCTACTGCCCCGTCTATCCCAACCTGCCTTCTGGACCTCGACTACTCTCCGATCTTCAGCCCCTCCGGTAACTCGTTTCTGCCTTCTGTCTCTCACCACGATATTTGCCCAGCCCTGATCTGTACTTCTGCCTGCCATTCATATTGCTGTTGTGTGTGTGTGTTCCCCCAGGTCTCCGACCACCAGATGAGCGTGCCCAGACGTTTCACCACCCTCAGCCCGATACGCCGCTCCATCACTGGGGAACACACACACTAAGCACTTGGACTGGACACCCCCGGACATTTGGTGACCCCCGGAGCACAGGTACCCACAGGAGGACCCTGAAAGACCCCTGACCCCCCTGGGACTCCTCTTCCCGCCTGTAACCTTGAATAAAGAACTCTGAATTTGAACTTGCGCTCTTGGGTCCTCTTCTGTTCGTGACATGATCAGTCTATAATTTTAATGGTAGGTTTATTTGAACAGTGAGAGACAGAATAACAACAAAATAATCTAGAAAAACGCATGTCAAAAATGTTATACATTGATTTGCATTTTAATGAGGGAAATAAGTATTTGACCCCCTCTCAATCAGAAAGATTTCTGGCTCCCAGGTGTCTTTTATACAGATAACGAGCTGAGATTAGGAGCACACTCGTAAAGGGAGTGCTCCTAATCTCAGCTTGTTACCTGTATAAAAGACACCTGTCCACAGAAGCAATCAATCAGATTCCAAACTTTCCACCATGGCCAAGACCAAAGAGCTCTCCAAGGATGTCAGGGACAAGATTGTAGACCTACACAAGGCTGGAATGGGCTACAAGACCATCGCCAGTCAGCTTGGTGAGAAGGTGACAACAGTTGGTGCGATTATTCGCAAATGGAAGAAACATAAAAGAACTGTCAATCTCCCTCGGCCTGTGGCTCCATGCAAGATCTCACCTCGTGGAGTTGCAATGATCATGAGAACGGTGAGGAATCAGCCCAGAACTACACGGGAGGATCTTGCCAATGATCTCAAGGCAGCTGGGACCATAGTCACCAAGAAAACAATTAGTAACACACTACGCCGTGTAGGACTGAAATCCTGCAGCACCCACAAGGTCCCCCTGCTCAAGAAAGCACATATACATGCCCGTCTGAAGTTTGCCAATGAACATCTGAATGATTCAGAGGAGAACTGGGTGAAAGTGTTGAGGTCAGATGAGACCAAAATCGAGCTCTTTGGCATCATCTCAACTCGCCGTGTTTGGAGGAGGAGGAATGCTGCCTATGACCCCAAGAACACCATCCCCACCGTCAAACATGGAGGTGGAAACATTATGCTTTGGGGGTGTTTTTCTGCTAAGGGGACAGGACAACTTCACCGCATCAAAGGGACGATGGACGGGGCCATGTACCGTCAAATCTTGGGTGAGAACCTCCTTCCCTCAGCCAGGGCATTGAAAATGGGTCGTGGATGGGTATTCCAGCATGACAATGACCCAAAACACACGGCCAAGGCAACAAAGGAGTGGCTCAATAAGAAGCACATTAAGGTCCTGGAGTGGCCTAGCCAGTCTCCAGACCTTAATCCCATAGAAAATATGTGGAGAGAGCGGAAGGTTCGAATTGCCAAACGTCAGGCTCGAAACCTTAATGACTTGGAGAAGATCTGCAAAGAGGAGTGGGACAAAATCCCTCCTGAGATGTGTGCAAACCTGGTGGCCAACTACAAGAAACGTCTGACCTCTGTGATTGCCAACAAGGGTTTTGCCACCAAGTACTAAATCATGTTTTGCAGAGGGGTCAAATACTTATTTCCCTCATTAAAATGCAAATCAATTTATAACATTTTTGACATGCGTTTTTCTGGATTTTTTTGTTGTTATTCTGTCTCTCACTGTTCAAATAAACCTACCATTAAAATTATAGACTGATCATTTATTTGTCAGTGGGCAAACGTACAAAATCAGCAGAGGATCAAATACTTTTTTCCCTCACTGTATATACACAGTGCATTCGGAAAGTATTCAGACCCCATGACTTTTTCCAAATGTTGTTACGTTACAGTCTTATTCTAAAATTGAATAGGTTTTTTCCCTCACCAGTCTACACACAATACCCCATAATGACAAAGGTTTTCAGAAAATGTTGCAAATGTATAAAATAAAATAAATCTGAAATATCACATTTACATAAGTACTCAGTACTTTGTTGAAGGACCTTTGGCAGCGATTACAGCCTTGAGTCTTCTTGGGTATGACGCTACAAGCTTGGCACCTGTATTTGGGGAGTTTCTCCCATTCTTCTCTACAGATCCTCTCAAGATCTGTCAGGTTGGATGGGGAGTGTTGTTGCACAGCTATTTTCAGGTCTCTCCAGAGATGTTCGATCGGGTTCAAATCCGGGCTCTGGCTGGGCCACTCAAGGACATTCAGAGACTTGTCTCAAAGCCACTCCTGCGTTGTCTTGGCTGTGTGCTTAGGGTCGTTGTCCTGTTGGAAGGTGAACCTTCGCCCCAGTCTGAGGTCCTGAGCGCTCTGGAGCAGGTTTTCATCAAGGATCTCTCTGTACTTTGCTCCGTTCATCTTTCTCTCGATCCTGATTAGTCTCCCAGTCCCTGCCGCTGAAAAACATCCCCACAGCATGATGCTGCCACCACCATGCTTTACCATAGGGATGGTGCCAGGTTTCCTCCAGAAGTGATCCTTGGCATTTTGGCCAAAGAGTTCAATCTTGGTTTCATCAGACCAGAGAATCTTGTTTCTCATGGTCTGAGAGTCCTTTAGGTGCCTTTTGGCAAACTCCAAGCGGGCTGTCATGTGCCTTTTACTGAGGAGGGGCTTCTGTCTGGCCACTCTACCATAAACGCCTGATTGGTGGAGTGCTTCGGAGATGTTTGTCCTTCTGGAAGGTTCTCCCATCTCCACAGAGGAACTCTGGAGCTCTGTCAGAGTGACCATTGGGTTCTTGGTCACCTCCCTGACCAAGGCCCTTCTCCCCCGATTGCTCAGTTTGGCCGGGCGGCCAGCTCTAGGAGGAGTCTTGTTGGTTTCAAACTTCTTCCATTTAAGAATGATGGAGGCCACTGTGTACTTTGGGACCTTCAACGCTGCAGAATTTTTGGGGGGACAATTCCTTCGACCTCATGGCTTAGTTTTTGCTCTGACATGCACTGTTAACTGTGGGACCTTATATAGACAGGTGTGTGTCTTTCCAAATCATGTCCAATCAATTGAATTTACCACAGGTGGACTCCAATCAAGTTGTAGAAACATCTCAATGATGAAAAATGGAAACAGGATGCACCTGAGCTCAATTTTGAGTCTCATACCAAAGGGTCTGAATACTTTTGTAAATAAGTTATTTCTGTTTTTCATTTTTAATACATTTGCAAAAATTTCTAAAAACCTGTTTTCGCTTTGTAATTATGGATTGTGTAGATTGATGAGGAAAAAAATTCATTTAATACATTTTAGAATAAGGCTGTAACTTAACAAAATGTGGAAAAAGGGAAGGGCCTGAATACTTTACGAATGCACTGTAAGTGAACAGTGAATTCTCCCATACACCTGGGCATTATCATGACCAACAAAAGGCAACTATACTGAACAAAAATATAAACGCAACATGCAACAATTTCTAAGATTTTGCCGCGTTACAGTTCATATAAGGAAATCAGTAAATATAAATAAATTAGGCCCTAATCTCCTTAATTGCAGAAACACTATTCCCAAATCTAGAAATGAGTGGATTTCGTGCTTGACTGGACACTCCAGTTGTAGCTCATCAGGCCCTCTGTTAAATCGGAAAATAGGAGGCATTGGGCTTTGAAAATAAAGGAGCTGTTCCTAATAATAGCACAGCTACCTCAGGTTCCTGCATGAATATTTATGAGGGAGTATACAGACTGATCTCTGCTCTCTCTCCATTTCTCTCTGTCTGCTCACCCCCCTCTCTCTATTTCTTCCTGTCTGCTTTTTTTCTCCATCCCTCTTTCTTTCTATCTTTCATCTCTCTCCATCTTTCTGACTGCAGTCTCTCTCTCCATGTTTCACTCTTCTCTCACTCTCCTCTCTGCCCCTCTCTCCTTCTCTCAGACAGTAGCTGTGATGACCCTTGTGTATCACACCACAAAACATAACAAAATCAAGGTGAACATTTATTGAATGCACCAGAGTACAATAGGAGCAAAGCAAATCAATCTGTGTTGGAGTCAAAGCTTTCCAAAGCCTTGTGTTCTCAAAGGCAGGACACAATGCTGAAGAGCCAAAAGTGAATGTCTAAATGATTCAAAATGAATTAATTTATTCACATTACATAATTACCAATATGCTGCAGTAAAGTCTACACAAATTACACAATGGAAGAGGGAACAAGGTATTTTCACAGCCTCAAGTACACCAACACAGAAACAGGTTCTGGGGGGGATATTTTTCAGTTTGTTGCAATTTAGAGAGACAGTATGATCATAGGAGTATAATATAGGGAAACCTAAACCATTTAAGTGTGAATGCTAACCTTGACACTGAGACCCCTGTCCTCCTCCTCTTCCATCCTCCCTCCATCTCTCTCTGTCCGTCAGGGTGTGGTGTCTCCACGGTGCATGGAGGCCCGCCCCCAGACACCATGGCCGCCACTCCCTCCTCCTCCCCCAGGGTCCTGGTCAGACTCTGGTTGGCTCTGGGCCCGCTCAGGCTTGGGGTTAGGTGTGCAGGGAGGGTCAGGGTGCTGGACAGACATGGTCCTCCTCAGGTGGGTGCGTTTACACAGGAAGTCAGGCTTGGCAGAGAGGCCGAAGGAGCCTTTCTTCAGGACCATGCGGACTGAGGGGGTCTTCTTTGGTCTGGCCCGGTGGCCAAACTGCAGTGAGGAGAGATGCACTGCATAGCCATCACTTAGGAACTATGGGAGAGAGAGCGAGAGAGAGAGAGAGAGAGAGAGAGAGAGAGAGAGAGAGAGAGAGAGAGAGAGAGAGAGAGAGAGAGAGAGAGAGAGAGAGAGAGAGAGAGAGAGAGAGAGAGAGAGAGAGAGAGAGAGAGAGAGAGAGAGAGAAGGAGACAGTTAGTGAGAGTGGCCATGTTTGATAAAATAATAGAAGACTAAACAGGTAGATAGAGATGGAGAGTGACAGGAAAGAACAAAAGCCACAGACAGACCGGAATAGATACATCAAAACACGATCGATAGCTATTAGTGAATCAATGCCATTAGCTTGAACGTTAAAGAAAAGTAGAAGAGTGTACAGTTCCCTGATGTCTACCTGGCATTGATTCTGGTACTTCTTGGAAGGCCTGCCCACAATATAAATCTGGGAAGGACTCAGACCCAGCATGTTGTACACGGAGATGTCCTTCATGGAGCCATAGGCTGAGTTGATCTTAATGTGACACTGGCAGAGAGAGAGAAAAGAGAGAGAGACAGAGAGGGAGGGTGAAAGAGAGAGAGAAAGAGGGAGAGAGACAGAGAGGGAGAGCGAGAGAGAGAGAGAGAGAGAGAGAGAGAGAGAGAGAGAGAGAGAGAGAGAGAGAGAGAGAGAGAGAGAGAGAGAGAGAGAGAGAGAGAGAGAGAGAGAGAGAGAGAGAGAGAGAGAGAGAGAGAGAGAGAGAGAAAGAAAGAAAGAAAGAAAGAAAGAAAGAAAGAAAGAAAGAAAGAAAGAAAGAAAGAAAGAAAGAAAGAAAGAAAGAAAGAAAGAAAGAAAGAAAGAAAGAATGAAAGATAGATAGAAAGATAGAAGGAGGGAGAGAGACAGAGAGGGAAGGGAAGTAACACTTGATGATGGGTTTGGCACTTTTATGCAGTGCGACCAGAGGTTATACTGCTGTGCCTACAAAGTCAATGTCAATGTGAGAACCAAAGAAGTGTGCGTGAGAAATAGGGGAGGAAGGGAGAGAGAGAAAAAGAGAGAGAGAGAAAGGGAGAGAAAAAATAGAATGAGAGACATATAGAGGGGAGAGAGAGAAAGAAAGAGAGAAAGAGACATACACAAAGAGAAGGAGTCGAGATAGAGAGAAAGAAAGAAAAAGAGATCCACTGTATTATGAATGTATTGTACCTCCTGCACTAGGTTCCTGAGGAAGATGGTTTTCTGTCTCAGTGGGTCGTGGACCAAGCCCTCAGAGAAGAAGATCATGCCCTGGGGGAAGTTGTGTTGGGACAGCCATGACACCACGCGCTGCTTCTGCATGTCTGGCCTCCCTGTGATGTAGATGATAAGATAGCCCAGGTCCTGCCAGTGTCTGGACACAAAGATAAATAGATACATTCCTCTGAGAATTACCGTTTTCACTGAACATAAACACAGACTGACATCAATAATATTCCTCTGAGATTTATGGTATATTTTCTTATTTTTCTCAGTCATCTTTTTAGTGTTTGTTTTCTCCCTTCATGTATTAAAGGGATACTTCAGGATTGTTGACAATGAAGCCCTTTATCTACTTCCCCAGAGTCAGATGAACTCGTGGATACATTTTCTATGTATCTGTGTCCAGTATGAAGGACGTTAGAGGTAGTCTTGCGAACCAGTGCTAACTAGCGTTAGCGCAATGACTGGAAGTCTACAGCTGTTCAGGTAGACTTCCAGTTATTGCGCTAATGCTAGTTAGCAATTGCTCTAACGCTAGTTAGCAACTTCCTTCAACCTCCCTTTAATGTGACAAAATAAAAGGATAATATTCTGAGCTGAACAGATTACTTGTTGGCATTGCAATTTAGTTATAATTTTCATTCCATTAATAAGTTATCTCTGCTTGAACTGCTCCTTAATCAAACAAAAGCTGGAAGGCACATTCACAAACACACACATTCACAAACACTCGCACACACACACTTGGAGGCATCAGTTACCTGACGACGTCCACAGCTCCGGGGCGGACTTTAGGGTCGCTGCCCATGATGGAGACGCTAGCAGCGAAGGAGCCATCGATGCTGAACACCACACACTCCATCCCCCTGGGCAGCACCGTCAGGTAGGCCTCCGCACTCGTCTGATCTCCCCTGGGGAGAGAGAGGTAAAGAGAGGGGGAGAGGAGGGAGGATGATTGCTAGGTATGGTGGTAATTCACAGCAGCAGTACCTCTTGGGCTCATTGTTATTCAACAACCTGTGAGTACACTGTTAGAGCTTCACAGTACTTTAGCTCCATCACTGATATGGGCTGAAATGTAATGCCGTACTCCTCCACTTTCATGGGAACTCATCCCAACCCGCATCCTTTTCATTATTGATACAACCTCTAACATACTGTAACAAACATGCTGTGGTTACATTTCATTAAGAAATAAAATGGAGCTGTTTGCTTACTTGACCACCATTTTGATAGGGTAGACCCCGGTGGCCAGCTTCTTGCTCTTGGGGATGGTGTAGACCACTCTACCACTACTGGTGGTCACCTCTGTGTCAAAGTGGACCCAGCGGCCGGACTGGGGCTGGGTCATCAGGAGAATGTCCACCTGGGAGAGGACAAGATAGATTCATGATAAGATGATAAGATAACGAACGGTTCAGGGCAGCAATTGAATTCCCTTCAATAAACTTTAGTGTTGACGTCTGTCAAAGCAAATTCCTTTGTCAGACCACTATAAGAGAAGTATCAATTTCACTTTATTGACACGCAGACACTTTTAAAAGTGTTGCAACTATAGTGTTGTAAATAGTGCAACTAGTGTTTGCAAATTATGCAAAAAGGTTCAGGAGCAAGATCCTTCGTCAGAGCACTATGGGTTTATCTTTATTGACACGCAGACACGTTTAATGAATAATGTTTATTGCTGAGGCATGTTGTGTCATGTCGTCACCTTCTCTCCAGTCAGAGTCACCATGTCCAGGGGGCCGTACATGAACCGACCAACCAGAGTCTGTGGTCCCTCCTCTGTGGCGATGACATCATTCACCCTGTGGTTGCCAGTCACGTTCTGCATGAGGAAAGCGATTTATTGTCACTTCTCTTTGGCTTTGTGTGCATCCCAAATGGCACCCTACACTCTTAGAAAAAAAGATGCTATCTAGAACCTAAAAGGAGAACCCTTTCAATAACCATTTTTGGTTCCAAGTAGAACTCCTTTGGTTCCAGGTAGAACCCTTTTGGGTTCCATGTAGAACCCTTTCCACAGACGGTTCTACATTGAACCGAAAAGGGTTGTACCTGGAACCAAAAAGGGTTATCCAATGGGGACAGCAGAAGAACCCTTTTGGAACCCTTTTTTCTAAGAGTGTATTACCCATATAGTGCACTACTTTTGACCAGAGACCATGATCCCTGGTCAAATGTAATGCACTATAAAGGGAATAGGGTGCCATTTGGGACTACGCATTTGTCTTTCATTACTTTCTGCATCACTCCTCCTCAGATGTAGTGTTTACATCGGCAGGAGGAAATGGGATGTCAAAGAAAGGATGACAAATAGCCCTACTTTTTCCCTGTTTTGATGCGATGCATCACATTTGAGACGTGTGGCGAATGAGTCTCAGAAGAAGGCTGTCAAATCTCCATGAACCCTGGTTACAGTAGGAGTGTGGTTCTGGTTCCCCTTCACTACATCTCATTTCAAATGGCAGTATGAATAACTCTAACTGAGCTGAGCTAAGGAGAAATCCTCTAACTCTATGATTGCGTCCCAAATGGCACCCTATTCAATATGTAGTGCACACTACTTTTGACCAGGGCCCATATGGCTCTAGTCAAAAGTAGTGCACTACATAGGGAATAGCATGCCATTTGGGACATAAACCAACTTTATTGCTGAGCTGGTGGGATTTAAATAGGAAATGAAAGCAGAGGAGTTTGCAGATGTAATTCCCTGGCTCTGTTACAGTGATGCCATGCTGCATTACCTCAGTCATAACCACAGGTGGTTGGTGATAGAGTGATTGGGTTTGACTGAAGGAAACTTTCAGGAACACTTGAAGGGCAATTTATAAGGGTTGTGGTGCAGTAGCGTCTGTACTTTAAGGGCTCTATTTTAACAAACCTAACCCAATGGTAAATGTTTGCGCTGGCAGTAGCATTATAGGTTCGGGGGTGTTTGAGAAATATTTTAGCTATTTTCACAACCGGAATTATGGGAGCAGTAGTTGGCAGTGGCGCGAAAGGGCTGGGTTTTGATGAATGAACAAGTTGTGGGTGTGTCGAGGCTTGACACCTCACTGGACAATCAGAACGTGGTCCATGGCTAAATATGTGGTTGCTTCAAGTTGTGTATTTACGTATTGTGTTGTCATCAACTCCAATTTGAATGTTAGTCCGTTATAGCCTAGCTCGTAAATAGCCTGCCCCATATTTGCTAAATATTTTGAACATGTTTGCCGGCCACATTGTTCTAATTGCATTGCTTCAATATGGAATTACATTGTTAAACATAGGCTATAGCATTCACACTGATATAAGGGCTAGGCCTACTGTTAATTGCAGTCTGGACATGGACATGCCAAATGTAGTCAATAAGCAAGATGAAATTCACTAGGCTATTGATAAGGCCTAAAAAGTGTATAATTCTAATAAAATAAAAACACTTGTTTTAAATAGGCTATGTTTAAATAAAGTTACAGGTACCATACTTGCTCCTCGTGGGCTTATAATACAGACAAGGCCATTTAGACTATGGAGGGTTTTACGCACATCCAAACCTTTCACAGGAGCTGGATAAAGATCCAATATAAAGAGAAATGTCCACTCACTGTTATACTGCTCCCAAATATAATGTTTTATAAACATAATGAAACCATCAAACAGATCATAATTGCCCTTCTTCAGAAATAGCAGATGAAATTGCATTGCATTCGAGCCATGTACGTTTTCTTAACATAAACTCATGGATGGTGAATCTTTCTAGTAAGTTAGATTTTTAATCAAATTAAATGGAAAACAATCAATCTGTTTTTTAAAACAACAACAATATTTCTAAATAGGATCGGGTCAGAAGCGTGATATCATAAATCGCATCACTCGTTCCATGAGCATAAGGCAATGTGTGCACATGTAGGCCTATGGTCTCTTCGGGCACGAGGCATGGATGTTTGTCTTATCCATTGAAGATAGTTTATTAAACACTATACAGTAACCCTCCAATAGGCCTAGTTATAACAAACATGTAGCCAATCTAGTTTTTTTATTGGCTTCAACATGGAAATATTTGACTACACACATTGCATTCGCTTTTCGTAAATGCACCGCATTCGAGCCATGGACAATTGGACATTGCCCAAACGTTATAATAAGATAAGATTACCATCACCATTGATATGGCCTGTTACTGACTTACTAAGGTAAACAAATGAACAGGCAAATAGTCTAGGCTACAAGTGGATACAGCACCAAGGACAGTAATCGGAATTCCTGCGATTTGACTGATAGGTCCAACAGATGAAAGTGGAAGATGCAATTTTTTTACAAAATGATAAAGGAAAAACAATAAGCAGTCTATTGTAATAACTTGGTGTTCCTAAACAGACTTCCTACAGTCACTAAAACCTTTTATTCAATGGGCATCGTACATATGCCTAATGAAGAACAAGCTGCATGGACATAAATAATGTCCAATATGAAGAAAGGAATGCCTGTTGACTGTTTTGCTGCTAGTGATATAATAAAACATTGGTTATAGGCTACTGTTTAGGTTACTGTGCGCTTCCGCTGGCAAAATCGATGTCATAACCAATTGCACCAGGGTTGGAAAATAGCAGAACGCTGGCTTTTACAAGTCAAAATTGCCAAAGAGAGGGCGTTAGACACTAGCGCCGCCTTAACGGCAGCCGAAAATAGAGCCCTAACTATCTAATGAAACCTGACGTGCTTTTTGGGGCATTTCTGAGCATAATCGATGTCACAGAAATACACAGTGTTCCCAAATGGTACATCGTTTATTGTACATGAACTACCACATCATATGCAGCGGAACTGTATCAAGGTCTCCATAATACTCTTAAAACATAGCTCCATGAGCCTAGTTTGAGCTCACTAACCAATGTTGTAGACTGATGTGATGTGTTAGTGTCTGTATCATGAATAGTGGGACCTCAGCTAATGTCATCTAATGAAGCAGGTAAACATTTTGCATATTGATTAAGTTTGTCAATAATTAATCCTCGCTAGTACCGAGCCATGCTGAAGCTGTGGCACACACACACACACACACACACACACACACACACACACACACACACACACACACACACACACACACACACACACACACACACACACACACACACACACACACACACACACATACACACACACACACACACACACACACACACACACACACACACATACACACACACACACTGGAAATACACACACAGAGTTCTACACACTGGCATGTCTGCAGCACTATCACTATCCCCTGGATGAGCTGGCAAAGCCCAGATGAAGTATATACATGTTACCAGGAGACTGTATAGCAATACAGCAATAACAGATATCATATTCAGGTCATGTTCTCCAAGCTGCTCCTCCTCCAGCTGTTGCTCCTCTACCACTTACACAAGAGACAAAGATCACAGGCTTAGAGGCTGGAGCAGTGCATGTAAGACACAGTCCAAAAATAAAACCTTCGGCCAGTTTCCTTAAACATAGATATGTTCCAGTGGGCCACGCAGTACATAATATAACAGGACAAAAGCCCATTGTTATTGAATTATTTCCTTTGAATATACTGTGACTAAAAGATGGCCCAGAAATAGAATGGGCTGACCTTTCAGCCTGGCAGTAGTCATGTTGTCTTTTATGGTGGAGTATCAGTTCATTTTTTTGTTGTGCTAGCATCAATGATCCAAGGTGAAACAATGGGTCTTCTTTCTGACATTTAGGTCTCAGCCCACAGATTGACACACAAGAAACAATTGCACAAGATTGCAGAAGATCTTCGCCCATTCAGTGTTGGTGTATTTGTTTGCTCAACTAAAAGAGACCAAAGCTATTGAGGCAGAAATTACTACAGCTGTGAAAAGATGTGTGAAGCTGATGGTAAGAGTGCGTGTGTAACCGTGTGTGTGCGTACGTGTGTGCTCGCGTGACTTAGTGTGTACGCGCACACATCCTTATCGCTTTATCTCTGACTGAGATTCAATTAGAAAAAGTTTGATCGTCTCGAGCAGATTTCAGCTAAAGATGATTCAATATTTATTGGAATTTCTTCATACAGGGATTGAACAGAATATAATCTGCTTCTTTCTCCAATACACACAGTAGGGTGTGTCCAAAATGCCACCCTATTCTCTATATAGCGCACTTCTTTTATCCAGGGCCCTGGTCAAAAGTAGTATTGTACACTATATAGGGAATAGGGTGCCATTTTGGACACAGCCATAGAATCCACAGTGTGGGGATAAAGGTGATATTGACACTTCCTACCGAACTGTCCTTTATCTTCCATGAAAAACTCATGTTGGTTTCCTCACCCTCAGTTTGACAGGCGTCCTCCTGCGAAGCCACTTCTCCCGTGGGCTAGATGGAGAGAAGGGGGCTGAGTCCTTGCTGTCAGCTTCCTGGGTCTTCACACTGTCGCATCGCATGAGCTGCATGGACACACGCATGCACACAAGCATGCACACACACACACACACATACACACACGGTTCATTAATCCACCGCCGGCCTAGTCCACTCAGTATGACGGCACTTCTCAAACAGAAACCCTAGTCTACATTTAGGCACCTGATGCACATTTATCAGTGGAGTGGCATACATATACTAGACTGTCACATGACCTACAGACAAAACAATGACATGGAATTTTCATCCTCTGGTGCTCTAACACAATTGAGAGAGAATGAAACTAGGACTGTCATTATCTTGAGGCGTACACTGTCACAGCTGCTAACAGGAGCTCATTTGTCAAGAGGAAGATTGAGGCACATTAAGCTAGAGGATGATCCGTTATGAAGTGGACTACATGTACATAAAATCTCAGAAGTTGAGAGAAAATAACTTGTCTATCTTTAGCCTAATCAATGTGTAGCCAGGCTAATGAAACAGCCGGGCTAATGAAACAGCCGGGCTAATGAAACAGCCGGGCTAATGAAACAGCCGGGCTAATGAAACAGCCGGGCTAATGAAACAGCCGGGCAAATGAAACAGCCGGGCAAATGAAACAGCCGGGTAAATGAAACAGCCGGGCAAATGAAACAGCCGAGCAAATGAAACAGCCGGGCTAATGAAACAGCCGGGCTAATGAAACAGCCGGGCTAATGAAACAGCCGGGCAAATGAAACAGCCGGGCTAATGAAACAGCCGGGCAAATGAAACAGCCGGGCAAATGAAACAGCCGGGCAAATGAAACAGCCGGGCTAATGAAACAGCCGGGCTAATTATGTGTTTTCAAAGAGGAGGAGAGGAAAGGACAGGTCGCAGTGAGGGAAGGAGCTTTACTCCATGACTGCATTAACGAGATCCTAGTTTAAGGTTCAACCTCTTATTACACAGCAATTGTGGTCCTCTGTAGCTTAATTGGTAGAGCATGGCACTTGTAACGCCAGGGTAGTGGGTTTGATCCCCGGGAAAACCCATACGTAAAAACATGACTGTAAGTCGCTTTGGATAAAAGCGTCTGCTAAATGGCATATTATTATACTATATTATAAAGAATAGGTCATTGATTTTACTTAATTCAAACTTGACCAGCCGTTAGGTATGGTACAGTAAGTAAATAAAAAGGGCAGTAAGTTTGTGCGAACGACTGGGAGTAAGTTTGTGTGAACCATAAGTTCCATATGTATCCATTTCCCTGATGTAATATCGATGGGAGCTGAAACCCACTGATCCAAGATAA
Source organism: Coregonus clupeaformis (assembly GCF_020615455.1). Taxonomy (NCBI): domain Eukaryota; kingdom Metazoa; phylum Chordata; class Actinopteri; order Salmoniformes; family Salmonidae; genus Coregonus; species Coregonus clupeaformis. The sequence continues at coordinate 7,052,187 of NC_059196.1, forward strand.
GAATCCGTTTTCACGGCAGAGATAGATAACACTTCTTATTTCCTGTGTACTCTCTGATTCCCCTCACGTCACTCTCCCACACAAAAGACTGCGGCACCGCAGCAGCAGCAGCCAACACCATGGCTGCATCCCAAATGGAACTTTATTCCCTATAAAGTGCACTTCTTTTGGGCCCTGGTCAAAATAAGTGCACTATATAGGGAATAGGGTGCCATTTGAGACACAACCCCTTACTGTAGTGGGAGGCTGCTCTTGTCTCTTCTCATTGCTCTCTAATTACCAAGTTAAAAGGCTGTCAGTGGTCAGGTTTTAATAGGAAACGACACACTGGCTGGTTTTACTCACTTTGTGAGGGTCTGAGGATACCACTAGCAGACCCACACACACCTCCTACATACACATAATACAAGCACACACAAACCCTCACACACACGTATCTACATTTGACATTTTAGTCAATTAGCAGATGCTCTTATCCAGAGCGACTTACAGGAGCAATTAGGATTAAGTGCCTTGCTCAAGGGCACATCAACATATTTTTCACCTAGTCAGCTCTGGGATTTGAACCAGCAACCTTTCGGTTACTGGCCCAACCTCTTAATTGCTAGGCTACCTGCCGCTCATATGCATGCACGTATGCATGCAAGCACACACAACCACAATCCACAGCACAAATAATGACTGTTGATGATCTGAATTCCAGTCCCAAAAGTCAGGACACACACACAGACACACATACATATGGGGGGGTGGGGGGGTGTCTTACCTGTCGGAGCACAAACGCAGCTACATCAGTGGACTCCCAGTAGGAGGCATGGAAGAGATGAGGCAGTGCCACGGTGGGGAAGGAGGTCAACACGTCTGGACAGTACAGAGCATAGTCCAACCTCTTAGAGCCCCACCATCTACTGGAAACTGAGGTACACACACAGACACACACACAGACACACACGCACACACACACACACACACCGACAGACAAACATACAGAAGGGAGAGAATTAACACAGGCATATCAAGATAAGGTTTTCTTGGAGTTATTTGAAGAGATTTGTGGCTACTAATGGTATTATTCATCCGGTCTTTTAGCCACCACAGTATTAGCAACAGAAGTAGGTTAATCTGATGTAAAATCTGGGGAGGCACAGTTGGGTCTCATGAGTCTGGCTATATCTACCCACCATAGATAATTGATAACATTTTGTTACATTTTAGCAGACGCTCTTATCCAGAGAGACATACAGTTTGTGAGTGCATACATTATTTGTTATACTGGCCCCCCGTGGGAATCGAACCCACAACCCTGGCATTGCAAACGCCATGCTCTACCAACTTAGATAAATCCCTGCTGACCATTCCCTCCCCTACCCTGGACGACACTGGGCCAATTGTGCGCCGCCCCATGGGTCTCCCGGTCGCGGCCGGCTACGACAGAGCCTGGATTCAAACCAGGATCTCTAGTGGCACAGCGATGCAGTGCCTTAGAACACTGCGCCACTCGGGATTAATAAATAATGTATAAAGCGTAGCCCGAATGTGCCCTTTTCTTCTAATTGCTAATGAGCAGTCTCCCCTCCCCCCCCTCTCTCTCTCTCTCTCTCGCTCTCTCTCTTCCTATCTCAGTCTTTCTCTTTCTCTTGCCTCTCTCTCTCTCCCTCTCTGTCTGTCTCTCTTTCGTTCTCTTTCCCACTCACTGTTGGTGATGGTGCTACTCATCCGGCCCACAGAGCAGAAGGACGTCTCACTGTCCACGCTGGTCACACTGGCCCTGCGCCCTCCTCCTCCTCCTCCCCTCCCACTGCTGTCTGTTTCAGGGGAGGGGGGCACGGTCGGGGCACCAGGACTGGGCTCTGCCTCCAGGAACACCTCTGGGTGGCTCTGGATACCGTCAGCTAGAGAGAGAGAGGGAGAGAGGGAGAGAGAGAGAGAGGGAGAGAGATAGATAGGAAGAAAGAATGAGAGAGAGGGAGAGGGAGGGAGAATTCAATTATATAACAATGGACTAGTAACGTTCTCTGTGAATCAATGCTGTTACATGGTCTAATAGGAGAGTATGTGTTATTGGCTTGTTTTGTGTGTTCCAGAGGAAGGCCTTGGACACACACAGTGTCAGGTAATTAGGTTGGGCTTGTAATGATTCAGGGATTGTGACCGATGGTGACGACCAATCAACACACCCAACCCCAGGAGCTGGGAGAGAAGTCAGTGAGGGAAACTGTAAACAACTACACTACAGCCCAGATGGACCTAGTTACTCATCACCTTTAACCCTGTATGTTTGGATGGATGTGTTTGTTTTGTACCCCCTCTGTACAGGCATTGTTTGCTCTGTAGACGTGTAGATGGAAGGAGGAAACTTTTATTTCCCCTGTGATATATATGGATGTATCAGAGAACATGGATCTGAAGAATAGTCTCTAAGAGACATGGCATAGTAGAAGCAGATCGCATCAATAATATAATTATTAGAGAGACAAGTGACCGCTCCCTCTGTTCAATGATACATTTATGTTGAACTTCACAAGAGCCTCTCTGGAATAAAGAAGGAGAGTGGGAGGGAGGGAGGGAGGGAGGGAGGGAGGGAGGGAGCAAGAGAAAGAGTGATGAAGAGAAAAGAGAGAGACAGATAGACAACAAGGGAAATGTGTAATTTCCTAGACATGTTGAGGCCAATGTATTTTATCTTAATCCATTTCAACTCAACTGTTCATTCTACTTGTTCCGTTGCCCTTATTTTAGCAAGAATTGTAATTCCCCCCTTCTATTTTCTTTCCATTCCATATGTCTGTAACAGGTTGACAATATACTCTCTTTCTCTGGCAGTACGATAACTAGGGCTCAGATTATTAATCTATCACTATGGTAGAGGCATGTGATGAGATTGATGTGGGTGCGATTCAGGGATGGATAAGGCACTCAAGGCGCTTCTTCCCTCGATGTCTGGCAAGGGAAGATATTGCCTGTGATGTGGACGAGGCGTTGTGGCCAGACCCAGCTGTGTGGCAAGATGCTGCCTAATTATTTTTCTTGCCTCTTTTTTTTTCTATATATTTTTTCTGCACATTTTTTCTGCAATTTTCTTTTTCAGTTTACTGTTTTTTGTGAGCATATTCTTGTTCAGTCCAATGTAAATACAGTGGGGAGAACAAGTATTTGATACACTGCCGATTTTGCAGGTTTTCCTACTTACAAAGCATGTAGAGGTCTGTAATTTTTATCATAGGTACACTTCAACTGTGAGAGACGGAATCTAAAACAAAAATCCAGAAAATCACATTGTATGATTTTTAAGTAATTAATTTGCATTTTATTGCATGACATAAGTATTTGATACACCAGAAAAGCAGAACTTAATATTTGGTACAGAAACCTTTGTTTGCAATTACAGAGATCATACGTTTCCTGTAGGTCTTGACCAGGTTTGCACACACTGCAGCAGGGATTTTGGTCCACTCCTCCATACAGACCTTCTCCAGATCCTTCAGGTTTTGGGGGCTGTCGCTGGGCAATACGGACTTTCAGCTCCTCCAAACATTTTCTATTGGGTTCAGGTCTGGAGACTGGCTAGGCCACTCCAGGACCTTGAGATGCTTCTTACGGAGCCACTCCTTAGTTGCCCTGGCTGTGTGTTTCGGGTCGTTGTCATGCTGGAATGCTCTTACTGAGGGAAGGAGGTTGTTGGCCAAGATCTCGCGATACATGGCCTCATCCATCCTCCCCTCAATACGGTGCAGTCGTCCTGTCCCCATGTTTCCACCTCCATGCTTCATGGTTGGGATGGTGTTCTTGGGGTTGTACTCATCCTTCTTCTTCCTCCAAACACGGCGAGTGGAGTTTAGACCAAAAAGCTCTATTTTTGTCTCATCAGACCACATGACCTTCTCCCATTCCTCCTCTGGATCATCCAGATGGTCATTGGCAAACTTCAGACAGGCCTGGACATGCGCTGGCTTGAGCAGGGGGACCTTGCGTGCGCTGCAGGATTTTAATCCATGACGGCATAGTGTGTTACTAATAGTTTTCTTTGAGACTGTGGTCCCAGCTCTCTTCAGGTCATTGACCAGGTCCTGCCGTGTAGTTCTGGGCTGATCCCTCACCTTCATCTTGAACTTCTTCCATTTTCTAATAATTGCGCCAACAGTTGTTGCCTTCTCACCAAGCTGCTTGCCTATTGTCCTGTAGCCCATCCCAGCCTTGTGCAGGTCTACAATTTTATCCCTGATGTCCTTACACAGCTCTCTGGTCTTGGCCATTGTGGAGAGGTTGGAGTCTGTTTGATTGAGTGTGTGGACAGGTGTCTTTTATACAGGTAACAAGTTCAAACAGGTGCAGTTAATACAGGTAATGAGTGGAGAACAGGAGGGCTTCTTAAAGAAAAACTAACAGGTCTGTGAGAGCCGGAATTCTTACTGGTTGGTAGGTGATCAAATACTTATGTCATGCAATAAAATGCAAATTAATTACTTAAAAATCATACAATGTGATTTTCTGGATTTTTGTTTTAGATTCCGTCTCTCACAGTTGAAGTGTACCTATGATAAAAATTACAGACCTCTACATGCTTTGTAAGTAGGAAAACCTGCAAAATCGGCAGTGTATCAAATACTTGTTCTCCCCACTGTATCTGAGTGCATCCATATTGTTCCAATCAATTATCCAGCTCTGGCAACACTATCTGAGCCTGCCTGTCAGGGTTGGTCCTACAAAGCCAGAGCCCCCTGATGGGAGAGCATAATATACAAGGAAATTCTCAAAGCTGCTAATGAGAACCTTGATGACCTTGTACCTAGCCGGTGGCGATTCCGGTGGGGTACCCCCACCCAGGTAGTGGCAGTGCTGGCAACACTGGCTGCAGTAACCCATGGGGAGGGGGTCACACTCGGACAATCAAAGAGGGGGCTTATTATTGTGGCCCAAGTGGCACAAAATAATCAAAGGTCTGACTGCACGGAGATGCTTGGGAAAAATGGTTACAACGGGGTACCAGAGTGTTTGTGTCTCAGGTGAAGAGGGTGGATCTGATCTCCATCACCTAGGACTTGACATAGATTAAATAGATTAATCAAATCTCACATTGTTGTCCATTTTTGCTCAATCTTGCATGCTTTCTCAAACAGCTGTAACTGTATATGCATTCGTAAATCAGGTCCTTTCTTGAGTTGGGCTCTGGGATATAACAACCGTTGAGCATCTGATCTTATGGTTGATTGTGGAGGAAAGGGCTTGAGTGTGTTAGAGTATGTGCGTGTATGTTTATCCCACATCTGTTGCAAGGGGGTAAGGATGTTAGGGAGAATATAGGATGAACCACAATAATTGTTTGCTAAAATAATAATTGCTTGTCAAAAATGTAATGTAATACAATGGCAATCCGGGTTATAGGTTAAAATCCTACGCATGAACTGCCGACATTATTACGCATATTAATAGATAATGATGGAAAATAAGATATGCAAGATATTTGAATGGATATATTTTTTCAAATAGCTATCTATACAGTGAGGGAAAAAAGTATTTGATCCCCTGCTGATTATGCACATTTGCCCACTGACAAAGAAATGATCAGTCTATAATTGTAATGGTAGGTTTATTTGAACAGTGAGAGACAGAATAACAACAAAAAAATCCAGAAAAAAATGAGGGAAATAAGTATTTGACCCCCTCTCAATCAGAAAGATTCTGGCTCCCAGGTGTCTTTTATACAGGTAACGAGCTGAGATTAGCAGCACACTCTTAAAGGGAGTGCTCCTAATCTCAGCTTGTTACCTGTATAAAAGACACCTGTCCACAGAAGCAATCAATCAATCAGATTCCAAACTCTCCACCATGGCCAAGACCAAAGAGCTCTCCAAGGATGTCAGGGACAAGATTGTAGACCTACACAAGGCTGGAATGGGCTACAAGACCATCGCAAAGCAGCTTGGTGAGAAGGTGACAACAGTTGGTGCGATTATTCGCAAATGGAAGAAACACAAAATAACTGTCAATCTCCCTCGGCCTGGGGCTCCATGCAAGGTCTCACCTCGTGGAGTTGCAATGATCATGAGAACGGTGAGGAATCAGCCCAGAACTACACGGGAGGATCTTGTCAATGATCTCAAGGCAGCTGGGACCATAGTCACCAATAAAACAATTGGTAACACACTGGCCTAGCCAGTCTCCAGACCTTAATCCCATAGAAAATCTGTGGAGGGAGCTGAAGGTTCGAGTTGTCAAACGTCAGCCTCGAAACCTTAATGACTTGGAGAAGATCTGCAAAGAGGAGTGGAACAAAATCCCTCCTGAGATGTGGGCAAACCTGGTGGCCAACTACAAGAAACGTCTGACCTCTGTGATTGCCAACAAGGGTTTTGCCACCAAGTACTAAGTCATGTTTTGCAGAGGGGTCAAATACTTATTTCCCTCATTAAAAATGCAAATCAATTTATAACATTTTTGACATGCATTTTTCTGGATTTTGTTGTTGTTATTCTGTCTCTCACTGTTCAAATAAACCTACCATTAAAATTATAGACTGATCATGTCTTTGTCAGTGGGCAAACGTACAAAATCAGCAGGGGATCAAATACTTTTTTCCCTCACTGTATATATATTGAGGTGAGAGCATTGGAAATGCTTTTGGCGGTTGACCTGCTTCTGTTTTGTGGGTGGCACTGTGTGCTGTTTTCGATGGATGGGTCCTGGCCTCTCGGGGGCCTAGGGATTCGGGAGGACGGGGGTGGTATGCTGATCACTGGGATGATGGCCAACTTGGGATGGTGAGGGCCTTTAGCGGGGAATTAGTGGAGAACAATTGGAGGGTTACTTAGTAGCAATGCAAATATCATGGTACAGCTATATGGACAGTCAATCGCTATGGTATTTTTTATTGGTAAATTTACAAACATATATAATGATAAATAGATTTGAAACTTGTATCCCATTATGGTATGTGGTGAAATAAGTATAGCCAGTTATAATTGTAATGGCTTAGCAGATAATAACAAAAGAAGAACAATATTTACATGGCTCCAAGAGAAGGAATATAATATCTATTGTTTACAGGAAACTCATTCAACATGAAGTTGCATGGAAAAAGGAATGGGGGAAATATACTTCTCCCATGGGCAAAGAAACTCAAAAGGGGTGATGATATTAATTAACAGTAATTTCGATCCGAATGTGCAAATTGTCCAAACAGATAAGCAAGGTAGATGGATTATTTTAAATATGTTATTGGACCATAAACAGATATGGCTCATTAACCTTTACGGACCAAATAATGATGATCCACACTTCTTTGACAATATATATAATAAATTATCAACTCTGCAAGCAATTCAAGACTCTATTATTATGGTGGGAGATTATAATACCGTTTTAAATAGCTCAATGGACCGTAAAGGAAATCACACTACAAACAATCACCCTCATGCTCTTAAGGAAATCGTGAATGTCATGGATACATTAGAACTAGTAGATATATGGAGGCTTAAATATCCTGATCTAGTGAGATATACATGGCGGAGACTCAATCAAGCTAGTCGTCTTGAATTCTTTCAAATGTCATTCTCGTTGGCACCAAAAGTTTAAAAAGTGTTGATAGGGGACAGAATGCGGTCGGACCATCATATAATTGGCATATACATTACTCTTACTGAATTTCCACGTGGGCGAGGATATTGGAAATTTAATCAAAGCCTATTGGATGATAACTTGTTTTTAACTAGGACAGAGGAATTTATAACCGACATAACATAGGTACAGCAAATCCCCTTATTGTATGGGAGACCTTTAAATGTGCCTTTAGAGGCCATGCAATTCAGTACTCATCTCCAAAACAAAAGCTATGTAGGTCAAAAGAGTCCACTCTAACAAAGGAAATAGAAGGTCTAACAGAACAGATAGATAGCAATAAAAACTGTAACACAGAGGCTCAGAATAAATTAGAGGAAAAACAAAAAGAAATTGAGAAACTTTTTCAAGAAAGATCAAGTGTAATATATTATAAAAATAAAGCAAACTGGATGGAATATGGGGAAAAATGCACCAAATTCTTTTTTAATCTTCAACATAGGAATGCTACCAAAAATAATGTATTGAAACTGGTTACAAATGACGGAGTCACCCATGATTCACCAAATGATATTTTGAAGGAGGAAACAAAGTACTTTAAGCATATGTTTTCGTTTCAGTCGCCTCCATCTCCTCTAACTGAAGCAAATTGTAGAGATTTTTTTTCTATTGATAATGTAATAATGTAAAGGTGAAATTACAGAGGAGGAACTTCTGGATGCAATTAAATACTTTAAGTCCGGGAAAACTCCAGGGTTGGATGGCATACCAGTCGAGGTATACCAAACCTTTTTTGATATACTCAGAGGACCGTTATTAGCATTACCACTCCTATGTAAATGGTAGATTATCAGACACTCAAGAAGAAGGTCTGATTTCATTATTACTGAAACAGGATACAAGTGGAAAATATAAAGATCCAGTCCATTAAAAAATTTGGAGGCCCCTTACACTTCAGTGTTGTGATGCAAAAATTCTAGCAAAATGTATGGCGCATAGAATTAAAAAGGTATTGTCGGACATTATTCATTCTAATTAGACTGGTTTTTTACATGGGCGATACATTGGAGATAATATAAGGCAAGTACTGGATACAATAGAACACTATGAAAAATCTGGGAAACCAGGCCTACTATTCATAGCAGACTTCGAAAAGGCATTTGATAAAGTACGACTGGGGTTTATATATAAATGCCTGGAGCATTTCAATTTTGGACAATCTCTTATAAATTGGGTTAAAATCATGTATAGTAACCCTAAGTGTTAAATAGTAAATAATGGCTATTTCTCAGAAAGTTTTAAACTGTCAAGAGGAGTGAAACAAGGTTGTCCACTATCGGCATATCTATTTATTATTGCCATCGAGATGTTAGCTATTAAAATCAGATCCAACAATAATATCAAGGGATTAGAAATCCAGGGCTTAAAAACAAAGGTGTCATTGTACGCTGATGATTCATGTTTTCTTTTAAATCCACAACTTGAATCCCTCCACAGCCTCATAGAGGATCTAGATACATTTTCTAACCTCTCTGGATTTCAACCAAATTATGATAAATAAATGTACTATATTACGTATTGGATCACTAAAAAATAAATGTTTTACATTACCATGTAGTTTACCAATAAAATGGTCTGATGGTGATGTGGATATACTCGGAATACATATCCCAAATGAAATAAATGATCTCACTCCAATACATTTTAATAGAAAGTTAGCAAAAATAGATAAGATCTTGCCACCCTGATTAACTCTTTAGTATTATCCCAGTTTACCTATTTGCTTATGGTCTTGCCTATGCCTAGCGAACAGTTTTTTAAATTATATGAGAAATAAATATTCCATTTTATTTGGAACGGCAAGCCAGACAAAATTAAACGGGCCTATTTATATAATGAATATTAATTCGGAGGACAGAAATTATTAAATATTAAAGCATTAGACCTATCACTAAAAGCTTCAGTCATACAAAAGTTATACTTAAATCCGAACTGGTTCTCTAGCAAATTAGTAAGATTGTCTCACCCAATGTTCAAGAATGGCTTTTTCCCCTTTATTCAGATTACAACCTCTCACTTTAAGTTATTTGAAAAGGAAATAATCTCCCAAATATCACTATTTCTAAAACAAGTCATACATTTCAATTTAATCCTCCAGAAACGACAGAACAAATAATGCAACAAATACTGTATTGTGGTTAAACTCAAATATACTAATTGATAAAAATCCTTTTTTTTTTACAATAAACAAAAAAAAGGTATAATCTTCGTAAATGATATTATCGGTAGGACTGGTGGAGTTATGTCGCAAATGCAGCTAACAAAAACATATGGAAATGTCTGCTCTACCCAAAATTACAACCAAATAATTGCAGCATTACCGCAAAAATGGAAAAGGAAAGTGGAAGGGGGAAGACATTTTTGACGTACCGATTCCATGGCATAGTGTTTATGAATTGATACGCAAAACGATGCCGGATTCAAAACTTAGAATTTTTCAATTTAAATTATTATATACAATTTTTGCTACCAATAGAATGTTATTTATATGGGGGATACAATCTTCCCAGCTCTGCAGATTTTGCTGCGAAGAGACAGAATCATTAGATCATTTGTTTTGGTACTGTCCATTTGCTTGTTTTTGGACACAGGTCCAGGAATGGCTAAAGGATTGCCAAATTTACCTGGAGCTAACCCTGCAGAGAGTCCTCTGTAGCTCAATTGGTAGAGCATGGCGCATGTAACGCCAGGGTAGTGGGTTCGATGCCCGGGACCACCCATTTGTAAAAATGTATGCACACATGACTTTAAGTCGCTTTGGATAAAAGGGTCTGCTAAATGGCATATTATTATTATTATAGCACTACTGGGTGATCTGAAAAGTCATAGTCAATCGATCAATAATATAATAATACTTTTAGCAAAAAAATTTATTTTCAATTTACGATCTGTAGAAACATTGAGAATAGAAAGGTTCAGAACTTTTGTAAAACATCACAGTACAGTTGAAAAATATATGGCAAATAGAAATCCAATATGGATGGTGTTAAGAGATAGATGGGAGGTGTTGAATGGAGCTGAAGGATGGGAGTAATAACAACAACTAATACAGTTTTTCCCAATTGCTAAAACACAATTTTGCAAACTAGGCTGGTTTTATCAAAATACTTAACACAATTCACAAAACCACACACCCAAACTGCAAAATGCCTAATTTATCCTGCAAAATGAAGCACTGCAACCAAAACTACATATAACATTATCAAAATCAAACGTTTGCACGAAATGGCACACACTTCATTCATATTACCAGATTTTTGTCTAACCAACTACACACGGTTGGGCATAATGAAAAGCACTCTCATCTTTAGTATGCTTTGCCATAATACTAAAATAGTTCAAATTGTATAAAATTCTTCAGATTGTTCACATGCACAGAAATATTTGCAGATACACACACATGCTGTTGAAACATTATTATTTAATTTTTTTCACCAAACAAGTCAGTGCAACATATGCACAGCAGATATACAGTGGAGAGAACAAGTATTTGATACACTGCCGATTTTGCAGGTTTTCCTACTTACAAAGCATGTAGAGGTCTGTTATTTTTATCATAGGTACACTTCAACTGTGAGAGACGGAATCTAAAACAAAAATCCAGAAAATCACATTGTATAATTTTTAAGTAATTAATTTGCATTTTATTGCATGACATAAGTATTTGATCACCTACCAACCAGTAAGAATTCCGGCTCTCACAGACCTGTTAGTTTTTCTTTAAGAACTCCTGAGTGGCGCAGTGGTCTAAGGCACTGCATCGCAGTGCTAACTGTGCCACTAGAGATCCTGGTTCGAATCCAGGCTCTGTCGCAGCCGGCCGCGACCGGGAGACTCATGGGCGGCGCACAATTGGCCCAGCGTCGTCCAGGGTAGGGGAGGGAATGGCCGGCAGGGATGTAGCTCAGTTGATAGAGCATGGCGTTTGCAACGCCAGGGTTGTGGGTTTGATTCCCACGGGGGGCCAGTATGAAAAAAAAAATAAAAATAAAAAATAAATAAATAAATTGTATTCACTAACTGTAAGTCGCTCTGGATAAGAGCGTCTGCTAAATGACTAAAATGTAAAATGTAAGAAGCCCTCCTGTTCTCCAATCATTACCTGTATTATCTGCACCTGTTTGAACTCGTTACCTGTATAAAAGACACCTGTCCACACACTCAATCAAACAGACTCCAACCTCTCCACAATGGCCAAGACCAGAGAGCTGTGTAAGGACATCAGGGATAAAATTATAGACCTGCACAAGGCTGGGATGGGCTACAGGACAATAGGCAAGCAGCCTGGTGAGAAGGCAACAACTGTTGGCACAATTATTAGAAAATGGAAGAAGTTCAAGATGATGGTCAATCACCCTCGGTCTGGGGCTCCATGCAAGATCTCACCTCGTGGGGCATCAATGATCATGAGGAAGGTGAGGGATCAGCCCAGAACTACACGGCAGGACCTGGTCAATGACCTGAAGAGAGCTGGGACCACAGTCTCAAAGAAAACCATTAGTAACACACTACGCCGTCATGGATTAAAATCCTGCAGTGCACGCAAGGTCCCCCTGCTCAAGCCAGCGCATGTCCAGGCTCGTCTGAAGTTTGCCAATGACCATCTGGATGATCCAGAGGAGGAATGGGAGAAGGTCATGTGGTCTGATGAGACAAAAATAGAGCTTTTTGGTCTAAACTCCACTTGCTGTGTTTGGAGGAAGAAGAAGGATGAGTACAACCCCAAGAACACCATCCCAACCGTGAAGCATGGAGGTGGAAACATCATTCTTTGGGGATGCTTTTCTGCAAAGGGGACAGGACGACTGCACCGTATTGAGGGGGAGGATGGATGGGGCCATGTATCGCGAGATCTTGGCCAACAACCTCCTTCCCTCAGTAAGAGCATTGAAGATGGGTCGTGGCTGGGTCTTCCAGCATGACAACGACCCGAAACACACAGCCAGGGCAACTAAGGAGTGGCTCCGTAAGAAGCATCTCAAGGTCCTGGAGTGGCCTAGCCAGTCTCCAGACCTGAACCCAATAGAAAATCTTTGGAGGGAGCTGAAAGTCCGTATTGCCCAGCGACAGCCCCGAAACCTGAAGGATCTGGAGAAGGTCTGTATGGAGGTGTGGGCCAAAATCCCTGCTGCAGTGTGTGCAAACCTGGTCAAGACCTACAGGGAACGTATGATCTCTGTAATTGCAAACAAAGGTTTCTGTACCAAATATTAAGTTCTGCTTTTCTGATGTATCAAATACTTATGTCATGCAATAAAATGCAAATCAATTACTTAAAAATCATACAATGTGATTTTCATACAATGTGATTTTCTGCAAAATCGGCAGTGTATCAAATACTTGTTCTCCCCACTGTATTTACATTGGACTGAACAAGAATATGCTCACAAAAAACAGTAAACTGAAAAAGAAAATTGCAGAAAAAATGTGCAGAAAAAAATATATAGAAAAAAAAAGAGGCAAGAAAAATAATTAGGCAGCATCTTGCCACACAGCTGGGTCTGGCCACAACGCCTCGTCCACATCACAGGCAATATCTTCCCTTGCCAGACATCGAGGGAAGAAGCGCCTTGAGTGCCTTATCTATCCCTGAATCGCACCCACATCAATCTCATCACATGCCTCTACCATAGTGATAGATTAATTTGTATTTTAAGAATAATGACTAAAGGATTTCACCCCAAATACAGTATAAATGTGTGAACGTGTTAAGAGTTATAATGTAGTGTCAACCCACTAACAGAGGGGGAGGAGTTAGAAACTGCTGAGAAAGCATTCCAGGGTGAAGGGGACTGAGGAGCTGTTTAAAGGTGGGCGGAGCAAAGTGCCTTTGTGTGTCAGGGGGTATAAAGGCTGTGTATGTATTTTTTGGCGCCAGAGCTCTCCATGAATAAAAATACAGATCATTCTTGCTGGTTACGGACCTTTGTTTAATTCATGATTAAACCAGTGACTTTACACCCTCTGGGAATTATTCAGAGCATTAAGTTTGATTAATTAGAGATAGAAATTCTCGTGACAAATGGTCCTTCGGGCGGAACTCAAACTACGTCTTTATCGTTCTGAGGACACCGAAAACCGTGCACGGGCCTTCGACGTTAAGGTTATAAACAGGCCGGTGATGAATCTTATGAACGATAAAGACGTTAACGAGATCGAAAAAGCATTTAAATCCGAACTGCAAGGAGAAGGTCAGTAATTTTTATTCATGAGTTTTGGTGTGATTATTTGAACTTGTGAATAATGAGAATAATAATTATTGTGAAGGGCAGAGAATAGTTACCAAAATCTCATAAGAGAATTATAAAGGAAGGAAGAAGGGTCCGGAATTGACTCTGGGTAGATAGCTATTACCAAAATAAACTAGTTAATATTGAGATTGTACGAGATACAGTCTTTACAATATGAACAGGAAGGGAGATAATTATCATCGTGTGAGATAGATACATTAAACAAGTCAAGCGTCATAAACAACTGGGGATTTGCTCTAACTCTGTCTATTTCATGAAACTGGAGCAGTTACGACCTCTAGGTTATGGATAGTGTTAGCAAAAAATCGTATAAGGTTGTATACGTGTGAGACCTAATGATCCATCGAAATACGTGATAATTGTTTCAAGGAAGGGACTAAAATCGGTCGCGTGAGGAAAAAATGGTTGTCCCATCCCTTTCATGAAACTGGGGTTTGAAAAAACTCTGGGTTATGGGTTGGATAATTTAAATGGTTTATTACAAAAGCAGATCATAACATTTTTCAAAAGTCGCACCATTAATAAGTCCCAAAGGAAATAATTATTGATTGAATTATTACTAAACGGGGGGATTTCTTATTTTGCTACCATGGGAAATAAATATTCTAAAGAGGTCCGAGAATTAACGGGGGATGAAATATATATGTTAGGAAGAGATCGAAGAAATATGTTTTATGGATCCATTTGGGAGAAGAGGTATGGATTTATTGGGCATCTCGATGTGGAGAAATTAGAGGCTAAACTGTGGAACGGATTTGAAGAAACAGCGAGGGGAGGGGCTAGACACAGCGAGAGTATGGCTTTTGGAGAGTCAGGAAAGACTAGAGAATTTTGCTAGAGAGTGTAAGACCCCGTGTAAATACTGTAACAAAACAGGTCATAACCATCGCGACTGCAGAGCTAAGGGAAAGGGCAATGTCTGGGAAATGACAGTCTATTTTTTGGTTCCACGGGTAAAATGTTTGAAGAAGTAATTTATGTTGATTAAGAATTGGCTAAAAACACCACGAAGCGATTATTTGAGAGGTACCTATACATTTCTAATGATATATACGTATGAACTTTCTCACCCAAACATAGACGTACGTCATGGGTGAGAAAGTAGAGAATATTTACATTTGCGGTCATTTAGCAGACGCTCTTGTCCAGAGCGACTTGCAGGAGCAATTGGGGTTGGGTGCCTTGCTCGGGGGCACATCAGCAGATTTTTCACCTGGTCGGCTCGGGGATTGGAACCGGCGACCTCTCGGTTGCTGACACGGTGCTCTTGGTTACTGGGCTACCTGCCGCTCCATATGAGTTTAAGGTTGTGCCGTTGGTTGATTATGTGATAAGGTTTAATGGGTAATTGGACCATAACTAATGTGGTTATAGAAGTAATGTATAAATAGTAGAGAGCCAATAGAGGGTTCCATTGAACTATTATGGTTTGTTGGGAATTTTAATGGCATAAGGTGAAATCTGTGTGTATGAGTGAATTCAACGGCTGGTATGAATGGTAACCGGATACTACTGAGTATTTGGTTTGTTGATGTTGAATCGAAGATTTGTAGCGTGGTTGGGGTTAAATAGAAAGACTCACTTATTCAATAGGGAATGGGTGTAGGGAGAGAGAGTTTTTACGTGTATTAAAAGTTGAATTAGATAGCTTTAGAAGTATTCTAGATAGGTCTATGAAAATATGTTACAAGTACGAATGACATTATTTCCTAAGAAGGAAGATGATTAGGGGCAGGTCCCCGCGCCTCCCCGTTGTGTAGGAAGGAGCAGGGGGGAGGGTGAGAGACAGTACATAGTTCAGATGATAGGAATATCATTAAATGTATGCTTATCAACGATATCAAGTATTTGTTTTATTAATTAGGGCCGAATCAGAGAGAACAGTTAAAGAAATTGAATAGCGAACTGAAATGGCGATACTGCTGTGAAAATTGAGTTGAGGACAAAGGAGAATAATTTATTGCTCTGGTTAGCGGGAAAAAATAGAGACAGTCCAGCGAGTTAGATTGAGCTGTAAGATTTCAAATAGAGGTCTAAATACTTGACTGGAAGGAAGTGCTTTGATGAATTCAAATGGTTATTACTTTATTGTATAGGTTGGGTAACACCAGTGGTGTATGAAAATAAGAATTCTAAAACGATAATTTGGTTTCGTTACGTGAACAATGGGATATCGTTTTTACTATTAGGATGATGGATTGAATAAACATTGGTTATAAGTATGAAGTTATTAAACAATAGGTTTATATTTTAAAAACATAAATGCAACAGGTTGCAATGATTAAAGTAATAGTAAATTGGGAATATAAAGGTACAAATAATGAATAACGAGTATGACTAAACTGAAACGTTTGAACTGATATAACTGAACTGTAACGTTTGATGTTTGACATAGCATAATACTGGTTTTAAATAATTAAGTTGAAGCAATTTGGTTTATTATTTAATTTAACGTTTGATGTTTGACCCTGCAAAATACTGGTTAAATAATTAGACTGAAATAATTTGGTTTATCGTTGAAATATAAATATGCACCGACTTTAACTAATTAGGTGGGAATAATTTGATTTAAATAAATAGACTAACGTACTTTAAATAACGGAAGAATATTACGTTAAAACGAAAAACAGACAAAACCTGTTCCGAGTGGAAACAGGAGGGAGAACCGCGTAGGGGTACATTTAAAGAAGCAGGGAGGTCGATGCTTCAACTGTAACAAAGGAGGGCATTTCGCCAGAGAGTGTGAGGCCCCATGCAGATACTGTGGTAAGACAGGCCATAACTCTTTTCAATGCAGACCCAGGGGAGGAGGAAAGAAAGAAAAGAGAGAGAAGCCTAACAGACGTCTATTTCCCAGCTTTGAGCATGAGGAAGATAAGGCGTGACTAGTCCTTGAGGGAGAAAGAGTAGAACCCTTTGATCCAAATTGTGAGGTGTTTGAATTGGCTACAATTGACTTAGCACTTCAACAGGAACAATAGAAGGGGAGACAGATTTTCCTAGGGGGTTGATCATATAATTGATAATGGATCATTTGAGATGAGATCACATGTAGCAGATTTAGGGTAATCAATTAAATAATCATTGTATACTCGAGGAATTTTGAGTGGTTTTATGGATTAGTTATGAGGAATTAGATTGATACAAACAATTATTGATGGGTTAGGACTGGGGATATCTGTATCATGTTTTGTGTGTACTACCATCTTTAGATGACTGATGGTAATTGAAGGTTAACAAAATGTATAACCAGGAGAAAGAGATTAGCTTATCTCATTGGAATGTTGCCCTGGGCTAGGGGGAGCAGTAGTGAAGTTAGGCAGTATTTAGGTCATAAAAGTGAGCTACCAAATTAAGTGGGGCCTGGCTATTTGTGGTTGTTGTTTTTCAAATTGGGTTTTTCAAATAAAAAACAACACACCTAGTATGATGGTTATAAAGAGTTGTTATGTTGAATTTAGGGGATTTTCAACAGTTCATAGGTGGTGTTTACTATGCTGTGGGATAGAACGGTTTGTTGGGTGATTTCAATGGCCTCTGGGCTCTGTTTTGACTTTCTGGTGTTGATTGGTCATCCACACTGGTGGTTCTGGGGGCATGAGAGGAGGACTTTGGGATGGTTTATTTTATCAAATTGAGGGTAATTTATAGTGCTGTGAAAAGTGTGAAGAAGATTATAATTTGGTAATAATAGGATTTGAAACATTAAAATAACAGAAGAGGGAGAGAGCTTTCCCTGAATGAAAGATACCTGTTGTTAGTCAATTGTACTAATCTTGGATTACTTTTACGGGATAGAAGTAAGTTGAGATATTATCAAATGTTGTCATTTACATTTCATTTTTATTATGCTTTAATAAACAACAAGTTGGTATTTGAAACTAAATTAATGCAATGAGCTGCAGTAATCAGAGGAAGGCACAATCTAATGCGAAACAGCTATTGCCTAGATCATTGATTTAGTAATACGATCAGGAAGATAGTAATAATAGGACGCTGGATAGGATAATTTAAGATAGGGACTAGCTGTCCAGAAATAGATGAAGAATGATGAGCTTTTTGGGAATAATAGACTGCTGTAAAGCTTGGGTACTCCACTATGTACTGCATACTGGTAAATTAAGTGATCTTATCTATGGGAAGGCAATGGCAGCCCATGGTAAAATCATTTGGAACTCTGAGGAGAAAGAACAATTTATGAAAAGGAAAGAGTTGCTCACTTCCCAAACAGTCTTAGCTTTTCCTACATATAATAGGGATTTTACCCAAATGGTAGAGAGTAAAGAGGGATATGACATTGGTCGTGATTTAAAGATGGTGATGAGGGAGTTTTTTTTGGTGGGCTATTAGATATAACTGGGTTAATCACGAACATAGAG
The DNA here is from genome assembly GCF_020615455.1 of Coregonus clupeaformis. Lineage (NCBI taxonomy): Eukaryota > Metazoa > Chordata > Actinopteri > Salmoniformes > Salmonidae > Coregonus > Coregonus clupeaformis. The sequence continues at coordinate 7,070,431 of NC_059196.1, forward strand.
TTTTTTATTCTTTGTTGCTAGGCAGAAGACTTAGGTGTCCTAGGGTAGAAGTGCTTGCTCTTACTTCAATCCATGGCTGTCTTTTGTCTCTCTTCAAACATTGTGAAGGGAGCGGCACCAGGGTTGAGCAGAGTACAGGATAAAACCTGTCTCTCCTTTGCTATCTTCTTGATTGATTACAGCATGAAGGGGGGTTTGTGTTAGGTTTGAAAGATTTAAGTATGGACCTGTCATGTCCAACCATCAGTCTTCAGGTCAAGCCCGGGAGAGCCGGGGTAGAACAGAGTTTGAACTAAATATGAGATTGATTGATTGGATTACTATTGATTCTGAACTGAATGAAAGTCGAATTTAGCCGCCATAAAAGACAAAGGAAGTGGGAGGAGCAATAAAGAAGCAAGGGACAGTCTCAAAAATAAATAAGGGATGGCAATTGGATGATAAATTACCAATATTACCTAAGTGATTGTTTAGGTAGGTGGTAATATTGACACATGAGCAGAACTATGTGTCAAGAGGGGGGAAGAGGCTAGTGGTAGGATTAAATAATATACGAAGGAGAGGACAAAATACTTTTTAAAAAAAACATTTTTTTAGATACAGTCTAGAAAGAGAATACTGATGTGGGCGGTATGTCAGAGGTTTTGTGCCCCACAGGTGAACTAAAGGAGAAGGTGACCCACTCTATCTAACCAGGTGACTGGTGAGCATCCAGTCCCTAAAGAAGAAAGACTGGAAGCAGGCCTGTTGGGAAGGACCCTATCAGGTGATATTGGTCACTGCCTTTGCCATTAGAATAGCAGAAAGAGCAACATGGGTCCACGTTACCCACTGCAAAAAAGGTAAGAACACATACAAGCACCACTGAACACACGCAGAGTTAGAGAGAAGAACTGGACCAATAGGGTCTGGGGATCACCTCTGTTAACGAAGATGTCCAGATGGAGGATAAGAAGGTATAACGACATCCCCACGGAGATGGTAGTAACAATAGTAAAGGTCACTAAAGAGGACATGAAAAGAACTTACTGGGCTTGCGCGGACGAATACGGACGCGATACCTGTCTACGATTACATTTGGTGGAGTCGAAAGAGATGGAGGGCCCAGGTCCTGTCATTAATCCATTAATAGCGATTGACCGAGTAAATCAGTCAAAGGATGACGGAGTCAATTCAACTAACCCGTCCACGATAAAATATTTTCTCCTCCAAGAATGGAACCAAGGGGAAGTAGAGGGAGTCCCGGATGAAAATCTCTGGTTAAAGTGGATGAAGTACACTGCTAGGGCCTTGGGGGAGACCAATTATTATGCATGCTCCATTGGGCGACCGACAATGTTGACCGCCCCAGTGCCAAAGGAAATGTTTACCTGTGTATTAGACCTGGGGTCCAATCAAAAAGAGCACAATTGCACAGGAATTGGGCTCGCAAAGTTGACTTACTCGGCTAGCCTACCTAGGTTCACTTTAACTCCTGGCGAATACCAGTGTTACAGACATAGAAATGGCACCCGTAACTTGGGTGATTTTGATGGCTGTAAGGAGATAATTAATGTGACTGATTTAGATAGGGGAGGGGGGAAAAAATGATGAACCTTACCATCCCTCTGACTGATGTGTGGTGGGCATGTACTAACAAAGGGAGCATTCGACAGACATTACCAGAAGGATGGGTGGGTACTTGTGCCCCAGTATTGTTGGTCCAAACCTGTAAGAATTAGTCATCAAAGACCAGTGACAGGAAGAATAATCAGGAGGAGAAGAAATATAGGTCAGGAAGGAAATAACCCAATTTGGATAGATGGTTTAGGCATCCCCAGGGGTGTTCCAGACGAATACAAAGCTATGAATCAAATATGGAAGGGTTTTACCACAACATTTTTCAGGTGGGTGACAATAAACAAGAATGTGGATTGGATAAATAATATCCATTACAACCAACAACAATTTATTAACCAGACTAGAGATGCAGTAAAGGGGATCTCCGAGCAATTATCCGCCATCCCACTCATGACTTAGTAAAAGAGGTTGGCTCTAATAATTAGTCATTTAGCAGACACTCTTATCCAGAGTGACTTACAGGAGCAATTAGGGTTAAGTGCCTTGCTCAAGGGCACATCGACAGATTTTTCACCTAGTCAGCTCGGGGATTAGAACCAGCGACCTTTCGGTTACTGGCACAACGCTCTTAACCACTAAGCTACCTGCCGCCTAGATCAGGCAGAAAGGGCCAATGTCTATAGAATGATAAGCCATTGTTGCACATTTATCCCTAACAACACCACACTGGATGGGACAGTCACCAGAGCTCTTGCAGAATTAACTGCACTAAGTGAAGAATGAACTGAGAACTCAGAAGTTAGTACATCGTGGATAGGGTGGTTTGATTAAATGTTTGGTAAATGGAAAACCATAGCAGCCACCGTCTTAGGGGCGGTCAGTGTTTGTATGGGTATTCTTGTATTATGTGGTTGTTGTCTTGTTCCCTGTGTCCGAGGATTGGTGAGTAAGGCGTTGGTGAAATGCAGTATTTCAACAATGATGAGAGATGGACCGACTCCGGACTCTGACCAGGGGAATGTGAAAAACAATCCTCCAGGCTTGGTGGATGACGAGGATTTTGACCCTGAAAGACCGCCATTGGATGAAATGTTTATTAGTTCTGACATAATCTCTGAGATTAATCATGCTTGTAAAATACATTTATCCTGAATGTGAAAACATTTAGTCAAAGGGGTGGATTGATAGATTAATTTGTATTTTAAGAATAATGACTAAAGGATTTCACCCCAAATACAGTATAAATGTGTGAACGGTGTTAGAGTTATAATGTAGTGTCAACCCACTAACAGAGGGGGAGGAGTTAGAAACTGCTGAGAAAGCATTCCAGGGTGAAGGGGACTGAGGAGCTGTTTAAAGGTGGGCGGAGCAAAGTGCCTTTGTGTGTCAGGGGGTATAAAGGCTGTGTATGTATGTTTTGGCACCAGAGCTCTCAATGAATAAAAATACAGATCATTCTTGCTGGTTACGGACCTTTGTTTAATTCATGATTAAACCAGAGAATTTACACCCTCTGGGAATTATTCAGAGCATTAAGTTTGATTAATTAGAGATAGAAATTCTCGTGACACATAGCCTGCACAAGAGGAATGCGCACAAAGGACTGCCAGTCGTATATCTTCCACCGCCATGCCGAAAATAACTCTTCTATAGGGTTCAGAAATGGTGAGTATGGTGGGAGGTATTGCACGAGAAATGGTGAGTGGTCAGCAAACCAGTTTTGGACTGGGGCTGCGCGATGAAAGCTCACGTTGTCCCATACTACAACGTACCGGGTTCTTTGATGGTCTGCATTATTCAAACGCTCTGGTGGTATGAGAATGTTGTGGAGTCTGTCCAGAAATGTGAGAATATGGGCTGTGTTGTATGGTCCAAGGTTGGCATGACGGTGGAGGACACCATGCGTATTGGAGATGGCAGCGCACATTGTGATGTTCCCACCACGTTGGCCAGGAATATCTATAATGGCTCTGTGGCCAATTACGTTTCTCCCCCTTCTTCTGGTCTTTGCTAGGTTGAACCTAGCATCATCTATAAAGGTGAACTCATGTGGGATTGCATGAGCATCCATTTCCAGTACTCCCTGAAAACAAAGAACAAAAGCAGTCAATATGGTGTTATCCACTGGGAAACAATGTTGCGTGTAGTGTACTGCAGTCAATATTGTACTTACATCCACATATGCTCGTCTGACCTCTGTTTCTTTGAGAGTTTCTCTCAAACGGCACCTTATAAAGTTGTTTCATTCTGATTTGGTTTCGCTTGAGAATGCGAGCCAATGTGGACAGACTGACTCGTTGAATGTTGTTGAATATGGTGTGGCTTTGAATTTCTCGTAATCTGATTTCATTATTTTCCAAAACCAAGTTTACAATGGCAGCTTCCTGTACCCCGGTGAACATTTGGCCCCTTCCTCCACCATGGTTGCGTCTCTCAGTCCTTTAGAAAAACAAAAAAAACTAAAACATAGGGCTTGGACAATGTAGCCTAAAGATATTTCCCCCACAGTAGAGTAAATTGTACAGGAAACTTGTGCAGTTAGTGTATGACATCAGCCATTCATGAAGTAAACAGGTGTCACCCAACTGATACACTATGACATGGGGTGTACTACATAGTGTTAAATAAATTTTGGTTACATACCTGTACTCCAGTCTAAATGTCCGGATGACACAGGCGACAGTAAAACGGCTCAAGTTGGGCTGCACTCTCTGTCCAGCCTCTCGCTTTGTCAGCCCATGGTTGATGACATGATCAACTAAGGTTGCTCTGATTTCATTTGAAAGTTGATGTCTTCTTTGGCCATGAACTCCTCTACCAGCTCTACTCCTACCTCTCACTCTTCCTCCCCCTCTCATTCTCACCCTCCCTCTTCCTCTTCCTCTCTCTGCAATGTCTTCCATTGTTGTTGTAAAACAAAAGGTGCTCACCTGTGGTCTTTAAATAGTGCTTACTTCTTGATTGAAGTGGTAACAATTAACCATTGAGGTGTTTGGCCAGGTGGCACATGTATTGGCCAATTAGCTCATGTAGTGTCATTTTGAATGGCAGTGTTTTGAAATGGCAAACATGTGACTTTATGTCAGATTGTTGTGTCTTATGCAGAGAACCGTGTGCAGTGCATTTAAAAAGTGCCATTTTGAATTGCAAAATGTGTGTAAAGCAGAAAATGTGTTTAGACTTTTGGAGACTTGTGAAGAGGTTTTGCTCTCTGTGTGTCAGTTTAAATAATTGTGCTGTGCATGTCATTTTAGTGTGTTAGCAATTGGAAAAAACTGAAACAACAAGATAACTAATGTAAAGCATACTGTATCCATAATAAGTTGAGAGCTTTTGTGAAAGAGCACAGTTAGAAAAATATGGCATATAGAAGCAAACCAGATGGACATCATGAAAATGATCGGAGGAAGTTCAGGAGTAAAAACAAACAAAATATAATTATTGTAGAATTTGATGGAAGTAGAGGCCTAAGCATTGTTGTTCACTAGTTTACTCCAATTGGGGAAGGGGTGGTGGGGTTGGAAAGTAATGAAGGGAAATATAATTTTAAAAAGGATATGTGTGTGTGTGTATGGATGTATGTATATATGTATGTATGTGTATGTATGTGTATATGTGTATGTGTATGAGTGTATATATATATATATATATATATATATATATATGTGTGCATGTATATGTATATATGTATGTATATATATATATATATATATATATATATATATATATATATATATATATATTTGCGAGAAAAAAAACATATGGGGGATTGGAAGTGATGCAGACAATTACATTGATGGAAGTTACAATCTATCTGAAATATTAGAGCTGATTTACCCCCTAAAAAAATGTAAAAAAATTAATAAAATAAAAACACTATCATTAGCCTTCTGTAACAACTTTGCTATGGTGTACTGTACTGTAGACAGAAAGAGGGAGGGGAAGGACAAAGCCAGTGATTTGAGTGAAAAAAACAACAATAAAAAAGCATTGACATACCAATATCCATAAAAGCAACCCAATAACAATATCCAATATCCTACTGGGTGTCTCCCAAACGGCCCTGGTCAAAAGTAGTGCACTATAGGGAATAGGGAACCATTTGGGATGCAGCCACAGTCTGTTGTCGGTCTGTCCTCTGTCTCAATTATATGTAAGGCACTTGCGTATAGCATGGTAATCTCTCTCATTACATTTAACATTGACTGACTGTTCCTCTGAAAGGAACAGACAGTCTGAGTGTCTGCCTGGGGAACATTCCATTGCGTGTCTGCCTGAATGTCTGCCTGGAGAACTTTCCATTAAGCACAGCCATATTTAAGGGCAGGTCTTTGTGTGTATGATGTACGTGTGTGTGTGTGTATGTGTGTGTGTGTGTGTGTGTGTGTGTGTGTGTGTGTCAACAGGTGCATGCATGCGTGCATGCATTTGTCATACATGTATGTGTATGTGTGGGTGATTACTGGTTACCGAGCGGTGAATTACTGGATGCCACAGATGTAGAGGTTGGACCAGACCCTGTGGGTCCATCAGTAGCCAGGTATTTCGTTTTTACATTATGACAGGGGCAGTAGAACACAGAAAGGCTGGATGATTTCTATTATGGGGAGCAGTGGGGAGGGGATGCGGGGCGAACAGTTTGAGAGAGCAACATGGATGGAGATATGGAGATATACAATGAGAGCATGTGCCTGTATCAGAATGCTAAACAGGGAGCAGTACATCTCCACCTCTACTGGTCATCTGTTAGAGGACTCCCATTTGTATCCTCTATATAATCAGCTATCTATGGAGAGGGAATGTGTGTGCTGGATGTTTGTTTTGATGATGCTTGATGTGTTTATGTGTGTGTGCGTGCGTGTGTATGTATGTATAAGTGTGTATTTACTGTATGTAACTATATTCCTGTGTGTTTGCATGTCTGCATATCAAAATATGTTATTGTGAGCCATCATCTATCAGCTCAGTCCTTAAAGGATGTCTACTTTCAATATGCAATCCATTCCAGTTAGGTTAACTCTTCGTGTGTTGCTGGTGCTGTGACCTTTAGCGGGGCATTTAAACAAAGCATCGGATGCTCCTCCACGCTATCCGGCTGTCAGTCTAATTTCCCCCGTCTGTAAGAGACTGGCAGCTGCAGCGGAATACCAATTCCAGGCCGCTTTCCCAGGCAGGCGTGTGGGGGAATCAGGTGGCGCTAATACAGGCTTGCGGTGATGGTGGCCAAGAAAAACCAACAGTTTAGACTGTTCTTTTTATAGGCATGGGGAAAGGTGTCATAGATGGTCACATACATATTGACAGTGTCACACAGGGCTAAGTAAATGTTGGAATGTAAACAATCCGCATACTAGAGTGTATGTCTATGATAGAGTGAAATTAGGATTCTGTTGTATGGCAATTAGTGTAAAGAATGTGACTGGGTGTGACAGACATTTTCCTTCATCTGTTGTATCTGTCACGAACAGAAGAGGACCCAAGAGCGCAAGTTCAAATTCAGAGTTCTTTATTCAAGGTTACAGGCGGGAAGAGGAGTCCCAGGGGTGTCAGGGGTCTCTCAGGGTCCTCCCTGTGGGTACCTGTGCTCGGGGGTCACCAAATGTCGGGGGTGTCCAGTCCAAGTGCTTAGTGTGTGTGTTCCCCAGTGATGGAGCGGCGTATCGGGCTGAGGGTGGTGGAAACGTCTGGGCACGCTCATCTGGTGGTCGGAGACCTGGGGAACACACACACACAACAGCAATATGAATGGCAGGCAGAAGTACAGATCAGGGCTGGGCAAATATCGTGGTGAGAGACAGAAGGCAGAAACGAGTTACCGGAGGGGCTGAAGATCGGAGAGTAGTCGAGGTCCAGAAGGCAGGTTGGGATAGACGGGGCAGTAGAACAAGGAGGCAGTCAAGAAAGGATCGGTAACACAAACAGGAGTCAGAGCGCAGACAGGCAGGTTACTGGTCCGGGTTTGAAGACGATCTGACAGGGCTTGGCTGAAAACCAGGGCTTGATATACTGGGAGAGGTAGTGGGGAAATGCAGTTCAGCTGGCAGAGTAATTAGAACAGAGTGAGGCAAGGTGAGGATGGTGAGTGGGAAATGCAGTGCAGCTGGCCAGGTAACAAGAGCAGAGCAGGGCAGGTGGAGCTAGTTAGGCTGAGTAGAGAGAGGGAGGTGAGCAGAGTGGAAGATAATTGAATGCAATTAATGTTGCTACCAGGGAGAGAGAGTGCTCATGACAGGACCCCCCTCCAAGGGACGGCCCCAGAAGTCCCAAGAACAACATCATGCCGGGAGGGTGGAGGGGAGCAGGCGGCGGGTCAGAACTCCTCCGAGCGGTCCGAGTGAATCTCCTCATCCTCAGAAGGAGCTGGAGGGTCACGGTCGGGGAGACAGGACAGGCACTGAGACAGGAGCAGGGCGGGCCGGACGGCTAGGAACCCCTCTTGGACCGGCCCCTACGGATTGCAGGCTGATCAGGATGTAGTCGGTGGAAGTCAGTGATAAGGGTCCGGTCCACTATCCTCCTGGCCGGGATCCAGGTCCTCTCCTCTGGACCATATCCCTCCCAATCAACGAGGTACTGGAGACCCCTACCCCTTCGCCTAGAGCGGAGCAACCGCCGGACGGTGAAGACAGGACCGCCATCTACGAGGCGCGGAGGAGGTGGCGCCGGAGCTGCAGGGACCAGGGGACTTTCATGGACCGGCTTGACCTTGGAGACGTGGAAGGTGGGGTGGACCCGCATGGAAGCGGGCAACTGAAGTCGGACCGCCGTTGGACTGATGACTTTCTGCACAGGAAAAGGACCAATGAAGCGAGGGGCCAGCTTTCGTGATACAACCCGCAGCGGCAGATCCCGGGCAGACAGCCAGACCTTCTGACCAACCCGGTAAGTAGGTGCTGGGGGTCCTCCGTCGGTTGGCACCGGACGGCGTAGCTGGTTCCAGACTTCAGGAGCACAGTGCGAGCCTGGGCCCCGAGTGCGGCGGCAGCGGCGGGCATACGCAAGAGCAGACGGACAGGTGGCATCCGCCTCCTGGCTGGCAAACAGTGGAGGTTGATACCCGTAGACACACTGAAAGGGGGAGAGCCCGGTGGAGGAACTGGTGAGTGAATTATGGGCATATTCCACCCAGAGCAGGTGTTGAGCCCAGGCCCGGGGATTTTGGGAAGCCACACACCTCAGTGCCTTCTCCAGCTCCTGGTTCATGCGTTCAGTCTGGCCGTTTGACTGCGGGTGGAATCCAGACGATAGGCTGGCGGTGGCCCCAAGGAGATGACAGAACTCCTTCCAAAAGGTTGCTGAGAATTGCGGGCCCCGGTCTGACACTATATCCTGGGGTAGGCCATGGATACGAAACACATGTTCCAGGACCACCTGGGAGGTCTCTTTAGCAGAGGGTAGTTTGGGAAGGGGGCACGAAGTGGGTCATCTTACTAAAGCGGTCAACAATGGTAAGGATGACTGTGTGTCCGTCAGAGGGCGGAAGGCCCGTAACAAAGTCCAGTGAAACGTGGGACCAGGGCCTCTTGGGTATGAGTAGGGGTTGCAGCAACCCAGCAGGAGGCTGGTTGGGAGTCTTGTTTCGGTTACAAGTGGGACAAGCTCGGATGAATTCTCGGACATCCCGTCTCATCCCCCGCCACCAGAACCGCTGGCGGACCAGATGAAGGGTGCGAGTGATGCCGGGATGACAGGCCAGGCAGGGATTCGTGCCCCCACTGAATCACAGGTGACCTGAGATTTGCTGGAACAAACAGACGGTTGGGGGCGCTGGTGCTTGGACCTGGCTGGTCCCGAAGAGCCTCCATGACCTGCTTCTCGATCTCCCAGGTGAGGGCCGCTACGACCAAGTGGCTGGGAAGAATGGGAGCTGTCATGGCGGTGGTCTCGTCCTTCTGAAACATCCGGGAAAGAGCATCAGGTTTGATGTTGCGAGATCCCGGGGCGGTAGGAGCGTGAAATTGAAGCGCGTAAGAACAGAGACCACCGCTGTTGGCGGGAGTTCAGCCTCCTGGCTGTTTGGATATACTCCAGGTTCTTGTGGTCTGTCCACACTACGAATGGTTCCTTTGACCCCTCTAACCAGTGCCGCCATTCTTCAAGGGCGAGCTTGACAGCCAACAGCTCGCGGTTCCCAATGTCGTAGTTGCATTCGGCAGGGGTAGCCGACGGGAGTAGAAGGCACAGGGGGTGCATCTTGCCATCCTCAGCTGCTCTTTGAGAAAGCACTGCACCCACTCCCACGTCCGAAGCATCTACCTCCACCACAAACTGCCTTGCTGCATCTGGCATCTGGAGGATGGGAGCAGAAGTGAAACATGTCTTGAGGATATTGAAGGCCTTATCAGCAGCTGATGTCCATTGGTACGGTTGTTTAGTGCTGGTTAGCGCCGTGAGGGGTGCAGCCACTGTGCTATAGTTTCTGATGAATCTCCTATAAAAGTTGGCAAAGCCCAGGAACTGTTGCAACTTCTTCCGAGACTCAGGAACTGGCCAGGAAGTGACAGCCGACACCTTCGTGAGATCCATCTGAATGCTGCCCTCGGTCACCACATACCCCAGGAATGAAACGGTCTTGGCATGGAACTCGCACTTCTCTGCCTTCACGAAAAGAGAGTTCTCCAGCAGGCGGCGCAGGACCAACCGGACGTGGTGCGTGTGTTCTGACAGAGTCTTTGAGAATATTAAAATATCGTCAAGGTACACAAATACGAACGTATTTAGCATGTCCCTGAGGATATCATTCACTAGGGCTTGAAAAAACTGCTGGGGCATTGGTGAGGCCGAAGGGCATGACGAGATATTCATAGTGGCGGTTGGTGTGTTGAACGCTGTCTTCCATTCGTCTCCCTCCCTCATCCGCACCAGATGGTAGGCATTGCGAAGGTCCAGCTTAGTGAATACAGTGGCTCCCTGCAGCAGTTCGAAGGCAGATGAAAGTAAGGGCAGTGGGTAGCGATTCTTAACCGTGATGTCGTTCAGACCCCGGTAATCTATGCATGGACGAAGAGAACCGTCCTTCTTGCCGACAAAGAAGAATCCCGCTCCTGCGGGGGGAAGGCGACGGTCTAATTATCCCGGAGGCAAGAGAGTCATTAATGTAGTCCTCCATGGCCTTTCTTTCCGGGGCTGACAGTGAATACAGACGACCCTTGGGAGGTGCTGTGCCAGGCAGGAGATCAATCGCGCAGTCATAGGGTCTGTGTGGGGGTAGAGATGTCGCCTTGGATTTGTTGAACACCTCTTTCAGGCTGTGGTAACAGGCCGGAACATTGGATATGTCGGAGGTAGCGCTAGATCCTTCCCGGTGAACGGGCAGGGTGGCCCCCCTTAAACAGGTCTGGTGACAACTCCTTCCCCCACTCACGGACTGTTCCTGTCTCCCAGTCGATGTGGGGGTTGTGCTGACGGAGCCACGGGTATCCAAGAATGAGTGGTTGGCCAGGTGAGTGTAGGAGGTGAAACTGGATGGACTCCTGGTGGTTTCCTGACAGCAGGATTGTCACAGGGGCGGAGATATGAGTGACAGTGCCAAGATGATGCCCATCCAGGGCTCGTGCAGGAATGGGTTGTGTCAGTTGATGATGGTTCACGCCCAGTTGCTGTGCAAGCTCAGGGTCCATGATGTTTGCTTCGGCTCCGGAATCCACAAGGGCGGCCAATGTATGAGTCTTGTCAGAAAGCTGAAGGCGGAGATGAAGCAGGGTCTTTCGGATGGAGGGAGACTGAAGGCTTGTTGAGCTCACCCGGATCTCCCCTACACCTGGTGAGCTGCGGCTTTTGCCGGACAAGTAGCGTTACACGGTGATTCTCGCCACCACAGTAGAGGCAAAGGTTGGAGCTTAGACGGCGCCCGGCGCTCCTCGGGAGTCAGAGAGGCACGGCCAATCTCCATGGGCTCAGGCTGATTGAGTTGGCTATGGGACTTGACAGGCAGGGGCTGGACAGAAGCGGTATCGACCCGAGTACGGATGGCAGGTTGACTGAGACGGCCCTTCTCCTCCTCCGGGTCTGTATCCGGCGGTCAATGCGAACAGCAAGGTCAATGGCGGCATCAAGCGTTGAGGGCGGGTCATGGGAAACAAGCTGCGTCCTTGATATAGTCCGCCAGGCTATGGAGGAAGGCTTGCACCAGTGCCTCTGGGTTAAACGAGCTTTGACTGGCCAGGGTACGAAAGTCAATGGAGAAGTCTGCCACTGTCCGATTGCCCTGACGGATGGTGAGCAGAGCTTGTGACCGCTCGGCTGTTGGCGAGCCTAGGTCAAAGACCTTTAACATCTCCTCCTCAAAGGCACTGAAGGAGGCACAGGCTGGGGTTTGCCGGTCGAATTCCGCCGTTCCCCACAACCGAGCTCGACCGGTGAGATGTGTGATGACATACCCCACCTTGGCTCCCTCTGTTGAGAAAGTCCTGGGCTGTAGTGCAAACTGGATTCGGCAGCTGCTCAAGAATGGTCTTACTTGCTTCTGGTTGCCATCAAAAGCGTTCCGGGTTCCCAATCCTTGGTTCAGGAGCGTGGGGATCTGGTGGCAGCACTGCCGGGCCTGCAGCATTGGGACCTCCAGCGGAGGGATGAAGGAGTATCGGTGGTACAGGAACAAAAGGACCAGGGGGGTGCAGGTGGAGTAGCCGGGCTTGAGAGTAGTTGCAGGGCTTGGGCTAGCTGTTGTTGCTGCAGTTGGAACTGTTGTTGCTGCTGGTTGAATAGCTGGAGAAGGGAAGCGTGTACGCCAGCCATCCGATTTATGTCTCCCTCAGAGCGTTCCAGTCGCTGTAGGGCAGTCCTCTCTGGCTCTTCCTCCATCGTGGTCAGGGAGTGCGCTGGGTCCATGATGGTCAGATCGTTCTGTCACGAACAGAAGAGGACCCAAGAGCGCAAGTTCAAATTCAGAGTTCTTTATTCAAGGTTACAGGCGGGAAGAGGAGTCCCAGGGTGTCAGGGGTCTCTCAGGGTCCTCCTGTGGGTACCTGTGCTCCGGGGTCACCAAATGTCCGGGGGTGTCCAGTCCAAGTGCTTAGTGTGTGTTCCCCAGTGATGGAGCGGCGTATCGGGCTGAGGGTGGTGAAACGTCTGGGCACGCTCATCTGGTGGTCGGAGACCTGGGGAACACACACACACAACAGCAATATGAATGGCAGGCAGAAGTACAGATCAGGGCTGGGCAAATATCGTGGTGAGAGACAGAAGGCAGAAACGAGTTACCGGAGGGGCTGAAGATCGGAGAGTAGTCGAGGTCCAGAAGGCAGGTTGGGATAGACGGGGCAGTAGAACAAGGAGGCAGTCAAGAAAGGATCGGTAACACAAACAGGAGTCAGAGCGCAGACAGGCAGGTTACTGGTCGGGTTTGAAGACGATCTGACAGGGCTTGGCTGAAAACCAGGGCTTGATATACTGGGAGAGGTAGTGGGGAAATGCAGTTCAGCTGGCAGAGTAATTAGAACAGAGTGAGGCAAGGTGAGGATGGTGAGTGGGAAATGCAGTGCAGCTGGCCAGGTAACAAGAGCAGAGCAGGGCAGGTGGAGCTAGTTAGGCTGAGTAGAGAGAGGGAGGTGAGCAGAGTGGAAGATAATTGAATGCAATTAATGTTGCTACCAGGGAGAGAGAGTGCTCATGACAGTATCCTTTCACACGCATGTACGCAAGCACATGCATGGGCACACGTGTGCACACACCAGGGTTTCCGTTAGCTTGTCCAAAAAATGAAAAGCTGATAAATAAATCTGCCACTGGCCAATTGTCCGGTAGATTAAAATAAATCCCATTGTAACGTAATGCTTTTTATCCTATTCATTGTTGGAAATACCAGTCGATGGAAATACATTTGACCGGTCATCCTTATCTATAGGTTCATTTGCATAATTTAGTTGAATTAAATTGGCGCGTGTGTATTTTTGTTAGTCGTTATGTTTATCACACGAGCACAGCATACAGATACAGAGCCTATAGTATCAGCGGAGATCTGTCTGCTAGCGTGAGAGCTGCTGCTACATCTCCTCAAACAGCTCATGTTGCTGCTGGGGTGAAACATGTGCTTTTATAGCCCAATCATTGCTTAACAATTCTAAATGCAATCGCGTGTTAAAAACGGTTTTGATGGCCATGATTAAAAAGAGCTACTAAAAATAGATTTATTTCGCAATTGAAGCGCACTTACCATTTGCCATTCAAGTGCACATAGGAAACGGTAGGGAGGCTTCAGCGCACACACACACACACACACACACACACACACACAATCATCTGCTATCTTTAATGAGCCCCGTTCCTTCTACTCTCAGTGGAGCCCTCATCCTCTGTCACTTTAGTGTTAGTGGAGATGTTGTCTTTCACAGCACACTGCACACAGACAGGGGATGCTGACTGTGATGCACTCTCTGTTAAGAGAAAGAAACACCACCAGGATTTTAACGATGTGTGCTGGAGGAGAAACAGAGGTTGAGAGAGTGACTGAGAGAGAGAGAGAGAGAGAAATGAGAGGGAGAGGAGAGAGAGAGAGAGAGAGAGAGAGAGAGAGAGAGAGAAAGACTAAATCTTCTGAATGTTGGTGGCTGTCATATAATGCAAAATATAAAATAAAATGTTTGAAAGAAAGAGAGGAATAAAGAGGGTAGGAAAGAGAGACAAGATGCAGAGAGAGAGAGAGAGAGAGAGAGAATTACAGAAAGAGAGAGTGAGAGAGAGAGGCAAGAGGTAGAGAGAGAGCGAGAGAGATAGAGAAATAGAAATTGGGAGCGAGATGACAGTATCTGAGGGGGAGGTAATGACAGGGAGGTAGGTGATGGGTGAGAGCAGAGGGCAGTGAGGTTGGAGAGGGGTGAGAGCAGAGGGCAGTGAGGTAGGAGAGAGGAGAGGGCAGGGAGGTTGGAGAGGGGTGAGAGCAGAGGGCAGTGAGGTAGGAGAGAGGTGAGAGGAGAGGGCAAGGAGGTTGGAGAGGGGTGAGAGCAGAGGCCAGTGAGGTAGGAGAGGGGTGAGAGGAGAGGGCAGGGGGTAGGAGGCACCAGGAGAACCAGGAGATAGATAGGGACCACAACACCCCTATCAGTATGGAAATAGAGGGGCTGAGCTATAAGTAGGGATTAAGGAGAATAAAAGCACCAAGGTTGTGATGGACAGCGGACAGAAGGAGGAGATTTTCATGATTATACTGTGGCCTTGAAACGTCTCTTCACTACAGCTTCAAAGGCATACTGTTCTCTCTCTGTGTTTTTTTTTGCTGCAGTGCAATGCAAGGACTGAACTCTCCCTGTGCGATATGAAAGACATAACTCCATACAAACTCAGAAGTTGACAGTTCCAAAGCATTAGATGTTTGTCTATTACAGTTTCAGATTATCATCATTCACATCCAGCAGTTCAGTCAACAGAAACACAACCAAACAGAAAGCTATTTTTCTCTCTATTACTGCCCTTCATCACAATAAAGCCTCCACAACGTGGATGAGTATTGATGGTAGAGCCTTCCCCATAGGAGTAGGATTTGATCGCTACTACATGTCACCATCACTTTAACTAATTACAATATTATAGCACCAAAGGAAATGAGTGGGGTGTTTCAGTGTGTGTGTGTTTGTGTGTACGTGTGTGCGTGCGTCTGCATGGGTGTGTTTTCATTTAACTCATCATTTGACAGCCTCTGAGCCTGATCAATGGATTTAGTGGTGTAATTAAAACTCAGTAGAGCTGTGAGAGACCGTGGCTGTGTCCCAAATGTGTCCCAAATGGCATCCTACTACCTAGTAGTGCGCTATATAAGGAATAGGGTGCCATTTGGGAGGCAGACTGTGAGAGCGTGAAAGTGTCTCCCTTTACCCTCCGCCCCCTTGCTCAACACCAGTCTCTCAAACTACTGATGCACCATGAGATTCCTCCCCTCTAATTAAACATAACGTTTTCTAACTGACAGGGCACTTCTGAATAGGATGACAAATATTGTGAGTAAGCAGTTTCCTAATATGGGGAGTTGCTAACAGCTAATTTGCTGTTGTTGATGTTGTTGTGAAATTATTATAATTATTTGCGGTTACTTCATGTAACCGCATGAAGTAGGTTTCTTTTAGCATTTTAGGTCCCTTATGAACTACAGGAAGCAGTTTCCGAGCCAGAATGGTCCATAGGGCAGGAGCATTTCTCCTGTTTCTGTAGAGTGAAGCAGCTTGATGTACAGGTTCACCCCCTGGACAGAACCAGAACGGCTGTAGGTTGCAGTGTACTGTACAGCCTTCGTACTACTTCCTCCCAATGATTTACCTTGAGAGAGGCAGGGGCAGAGGCAAAGTGTTTAAATCTCAATGTCCCAAAAGGAGGCTAGAAACATTCTTTAAATAAATCAGGGCTCCATTAGAGTGTTAATGCCAGCCCTCCTGTCCCCAGTGGGATTATTGTGCTACCTAGTACCTACCTACCCTGACACATCTAGCCCAGTAATACCACACACACACACACACACACACACATACACAGGTCTGAGTCTTATCCTCAGAGAGGTACAGTTGAAGTCGGAAGTTTACATACACCTTAGCCAAATACATTTAAACTCAGTTTTTCACAATTCCTGACATTTAATCCTAGTAAAAATTCCATGTTTTAGGTCAGTTAGGATCACCACTTTATTTTAAGAATGTGAAATGTCAGAATAATAGTAGAGAGAATTATTTATTTCAGCTTTTATTTCTTTCATCACATTCCCAGTGGGTCAGAAGTTTACATACACTCAATTAGTATTTGGTAGCGTTGCATTTAAATTGTTTAACTTGGGTCAAATGTTTTGGGTAGCCTTCCACAAGCTTCCCACAATAAGTTGGATGAATTTTGGCCCATTCCTCCTGACAGAGCTGGTGTAACTGAGTCAGGTTTGTAGGCCTCCTTACTCGCACACGCTTTTTCAGTTCTGCCCACAAATGTTCTATAGGATTGAGGTCAGGGCTTTGTGATGGCCACTCCAATACCTTGACTTTGTTGTCCTTAAGCAATTTTGCCACAACTTTGGAAGTATGCTTGGGGTCATTGTCCATTTGGAAGACCCATTTGCGACCAAGCTTTAACTTCCTGACTGATGTCTTGAGATGTTGCTTTAATATATCCACATAATTTTCTTTCCTCATGATGCCATCTATTTTGTGAAGTGCACCAGTCCCTCCTGCAGCAAAGCACCCCCACAGCATGATCCTGCCACCCCCGTGCTTCACGGTTGGGATGGTGTTCTTTGGCTTGAAAGCACCCCCCTTTTCCTCCAAACATAACGATGGTCATTATGGCCAAACAGTTCTATTTTTGTTTCATCAGACCAGAGGACATTTCTCCAAAAAGTACGATATTTGTCCCCATGTGCAGTTACAGCCTTTCAGGTTATGTCGATATAGGACTTGTTTTACTGTGGATATAGATACTTTTGTACCTGTTTCCTTCAGCATCTTCACAAGGTCCTTTGCTGTTGTTCTGGGATTTATTTGCACTTTTTGCACCAAAGTACGTTCATCTCTAGGAGACAGAAGGCGTCTCCTTTCTGAGCGGTATGACGGTTCCGTGGTCCCATGGTGTTTCTACTTGCGTACTATTGTTTGTACAGATGAACGTGGTACCTTCAGGCGTATGGAAATTGCTCCCAAGGATGAACCAGACTTGTGGAGGTCTACAATTTATTTTCTGTGGTCTTGGCTGATTTATTTTGATTTTCCCATGATGTCAAGCAAAGAGGCACTGAGTTTGAAGGTAGGCCTTGAAATACATCCACAGGTACACCTCCAATTGACTCAAATGATGTCAATTAGCCTATCAGAAGCTTCTAAAGCCATGACATCATTTTCTGGAATTTTCCAAGCTGTTTGAAGGCACAGTCAACTTAGTGTATGTAAACTTCTGACCCACTGGAATTGTGATACAGTGAATTATATGTGAAATAATCTGTCTGTAAACAATTGTTGGAAAAATTACTTGTGTCATGCACAAAGTAGATGTCCTAACCAACTTGCCAAAACTATAGTTTGTTAACAAGACATTTGTGGAGTGGTTGAAAACTAGTTTTAATGACTCCAACCTAAGTGTATGTAAACTTCCAACTTCAACTGTATGTGTGCAGTCTAAGGGTAACGTACCACACCAGAGGATTAATTATAATGACTTTGAAACGCAAGGCTTCGGGCAAGACTTGCCTATGTTTCTGTAAGGCAAACAGACAGTGAGAGCCTCAGTTCCACCACTGTGTGTGTGTGAGAGTGTGTATGTGCACGTATTCGTGTGCGTTCTCACTACAAACCAAATCAAATGTATTTGTCACATGCGCCGAATACAACAGGTGTAGACTTTACTGTGAAATGCTTACTTACGAGCCCTTTCCCAACAATGCAGTTAAAAAGAAAGAACATTTTGATAAATAAAAAAAGGAAATAGTAACACAATAAAATAACAAAAATGAGGCTATATACAAGGAGTACAGGTACCGAGTCAATGTGCAGGGGTACGAGGTAGTTGAGGTAATTTACGTAAAATGTACATGTAGGTAGGGGTAAAAGTGACTAGGCAATCACGATAGAAAATAAACAGAGTAGCAGCAGCGTATGGGAAGAGTGTGAAGGAGTGTGAAAGTGTGTCTATGTGTGAGTGTGTGTGGCGTCAATATGCATATGTGTGTGTGTGTGTTTTGTGTGTGTGAGCGTATGTAGTGTGTGTGTGTGGGTGTGTGTTGTGTGTGTGTATGTCTGTGTTGGAGTGTCAGTGTAGTATGTGTGAGTGTGTGGGTAGAGTCCAGTGAGTGTGGAAAGAGAAAAAACTCAAATGCAAATAGTACAGGTAGCCATTTGATTAACTGTTCAGCAGTCTTATGGCTTGGGGGTAGAAGCTGTTCAGGAGCCTTTTGGTCCCAGACTTGGTGCTCCGGTACCATTTGCTGTGCAGTAGCAGAAAGAACAGTCTAAGTCAAGATGCTCTTAATGGTGCAGCTGTAGAACCAACCTACTGTACCTAGATTTCTCCAAATATTTCACACTGCCTTTGAAATGCAAAACCCAAAACCTGATGAATACATTCCGGCGATACAATTATAACAGAGAATACGCTGCTATCTCCTCCATAGTTTAATTGATTTTCTATTAACACTTTCCCACTGACTCACCTATGAGTGTGCAGCGTCCGTCCCCCAAGGGGTAGCGCTGGTAGCGCGGCATGGGCAAGGGGGGCAGCTTGTGGAAGAGGGGCTCCAGCAGGGGCTCTAGTCTGGAGGCAGAGGGGTCCGAGGGGTAGAACAGGTTGAAGATCTGGGTGCAGGCAGGACGGAGTTGGCTCACTGAGGGACACAGGGATTAGGGAGTGCTTAGTCTGTGAACTTATAAATTGTAAGGCTTGTGTGTGCAAATGTGTAATGTGATGTGTGGGAAAGGCAGCCCTCTACATACAGTGCCTTCGGAAACTATTCAGACCTCTTGACTTTTTCCACATTTTGTTACGTTATAGCCTTATTCTAAAATGGATTAAATAAATAAACATCCTCAGCAATCTACACACAATACCGCATAATGACCAAGCAAAAACAAATGTATAAAAATAAATAAAAATGAAATACCTTATTTACATAAGTATTCAGACCCTTTGTTATGAGGCTCGAAATTGAGCTCAGGTGCATCCTGTTTCCATTGATCATCCTCGAGATGTTTCTACAACTTGATTGGAGTCCACCTGTGGTAAAGTCAATTGATTGGACATGATTTGGAAAGGCATTGAAGGTCCCCAAGAACACAAGAAGTTTGGAACCACCAAGACTCTTCCTAGAGCTGACCACCCGGCCAAACTGAGCAATCGGGGGAGAAGGGCCTTGGTCAGGGAGGTGACCAAGAACCCGATGGTCACTCTGACAGAGCTCTAGAGTTCCTCTGTGGAGATGGGAGAACTTTCCAGAAGGACAACCACCTCTGCAGCACTCCACCAATCAGGCCTTTATGGTAGAGTGGCCAGACGGAAGCCACTCCTCAGTAAAAGGCACATGACAGCCCGCTTGGAGTTTGCCAAAAGGCACCTAAAGACTCTCAGACCATGAGAAACAAGATTCTCTGGTCTGATGAAACCAAGATTAAACCTGCCACCATCCCTACGGTGAAGCATGGTGGTGGCAGCATCATGCTGTGGGGATGTTTTTCAGCAGCAGGGACTGGGAGACTAGTCAGGATCGAGGGAAAGATGAACGGAGCAAAGTACAGAGATCCTTGATGAAAACCTGCTCCAGAGTGCTGAGGACCTCAGACTGGGGCAAAGGTTCACCTTCCAACAGGACAATGACCCTAAGCACACAGCCAAGACAACGCAGGAGTGGCTTCGGGACAAGTCTCTGAATGTCCTTGAGTTGCCCAGCCAGAGCCTTGACTTGAACCCGATCGAACGTCTCTGGAGAGACCTGAAAATAGCTGTGCAGCAACGCTGACAGAGCTTGAGAGGATCTGCAGAGAAGAATGGGAGAAACTCCCCAAATACAGGCGTGCCAAGCTTGTAGCTTCATACTCAAGAAGACTCGAGGCTGTAATCGCTGCTAAAGATGCTTCAACAAAGTACTGAGTAAAGGGTCCGAATACTTATGTAAATATGATATTTCTGTTTTTTATTTTTAATAAATTAGCAGTTTTGTCATTATGGGGTATTGTGTGTAGATTGATGAGGGGAAAAATTACATTTTAGAATAAGGCTGTAACCTATCAAAATGTGGAAAAAGTAAAGGGGTCTGAATACTTTCCGAAGGCACTTTCTAGGCATTTCTAGTCTAAAAAGGCTCTAAAAAGCTGCATCTGATGTATGTAGTAGAAGTAGTGGTGTATTCAAGCAAAAGAAGTATGATGATCGATCTGGTCCATCAGCGAGGTAGCTAAACATTTTGGGGAAGGCGTTGCATCAGGGTCTGCCTAGACACAGAGGTGTGTGAGAAGTCTGTGTGTTTCTCTAACAACACCTACCCTGGACAGCAGGCAGTACGGTGCGTCTCATGGCCAGCACCAGGCCCAGTGGACAGCCCAGCAGGAAACATTCAGAGACCTCAAAGTCAAACCTCCCTGGGTTCAAAATCAGACTACTGCTGCTGCCGGGACGCAGGTCCACCCCCTCCTGCATCAGACTGGGAGAAGGGGAAGGAGGGAGGGAGGTGCAGAGGGAGGGATTGAAAGAGGGAGATTAAAGAGAAGAGGGAAGTAGACAGAATTTGTGTTTTATTTTTTATAAACCAAATCTACAAATGTTGCAATCCTTGTAGAAAAACAGGAAAATGGATGGGTATACCAAACAACAAGTCTACTACCTCGTTCTTAGTGGAACTATCATTTGTTTTTCAATAGGACAATGACCCAACACACCTCCAGGCTGTATAAGGGCTATTTTACCAAGCAGGAGAGTGATGGAGTGCTGCATCAGATGACCTGGCCTCCACAATCCCCCGACCTCAAATTGAGATGGTTTGGGATGAGTCGTACTGCAGAGTGAAGGAAAAGCAGCCAACAATGCTCAGCATATGTGAGAACTCTTCAAGACTGTTGGAAAAGCATTCCAGGTGAAGCTGGTTGAGACATTGCCAAGAGTGTGCAAAGCTGTCATCATGGCAAAGGGTGGCTATTTGAAGAATCTCAAATCCAGGCGATTACAGGCTACACTGAATAGGGAATAGGGTGCCATTTAGGATGTAGCCTAGGTTGCCAGGGATCTGGCTACTGTAGCCATATAAATAAAATGCTATTTCTATGACTGTAACTACGTGAGCCTCACTGGAGCATGTGATTTGGAATGGGAACACAGGTTGCTTGGTGCTTGTTAATTGGTAGCATGGTAGCGAGCTGGGACCTCCCCATCCACCCAGCTATAGCTACATTCACCTGCAGTAGTCAGTCTCCTACAGTATGCACACTGGCACTGCCACAAATAGGCTATTTATAGCCCACAGCAGGCCGACAGGCAGGCAGGGAGGCCGGCAAGGTAGACAGGCAGGCAGGCATATAGATAGACAGACAGAAAGGCAGGCAGGCAGACAAGCAGGCAGGTAGACAGGCAGGCAGGCAGACAGGCAAGCAGGCAGGTAGACAGGCAGGCAGGCAGGCAGGCAGACAAGCAGACAAGCAGGCAGGTAGACAGGCAGGCAGGCAGACAGACAAGCAGGCAGGTAGACAGGCAGGTAGACAGGCAGGCAGGCAGACAAGCAGACAAGCAGGCAGGTAGACAGGCAGGCAGGCAGAACAGGCCATTTTGCAGCAAATATTGATGACAGAGTGACACACATAGAAAGAGAACATCCCATGACAACCTGGCTAAGGGCTAGATAGCTACAGTACATCTGGGTTATCTCATCACACCACAGATAACATAGCTAGATGGATAGACGTGCACTCATACACACATCATAAAAAATTTCACTAGAAATGTCTGCAATAAACATTGGGTATAGAACTGCTCTTGTCCTTCTAGACCTGTCTGCTGCCTTTGATACTGTGAACCATCAGATCCTCCTCTCCACCCTCTCCGAGCTGGGCATCTCCGGCGCGGCTCACTCCTGGATTGCGTCCTACCTGACCGGTCGCTCCTACCAAGTGGCGTGGCGAGAAGCTGTCTCCGCACCACGTGCTCTCACCACTGGTGTCCCCCAGGGCTCAGTTCTAGGCCCTCTCCTTTTCTCCCTATACACCAAGTCACTTGGCTCTGTCATATCCTCACATGGCCTCTCCTATCATTGCTACGCTGACGATACACAACTAATCTTCTCCTTTCCCCCTTCTGATAACCAGGTGGCGAATCGCATCTCTGCATGTCTGGCAGACATATCAGTATGGATGACGGATCACCACCTCAAGCTGAACCCTGGCAAGACGGAGCTGCTCTTCCTCCCGGGGAAGGACTGCCCGTTCCATGATCTCGCCATCACGGTTGACAACTCCGTTGTGTCCTCCTCCCAGAGTGCGAAGAGCCTTGGCGTGACCCTGGACAACACCCTGTCGTTCTCCGCTGACATCAAGGCGGTGACCCGATCCTGCAGGTTCATGCTCTACAACATTCGGAGAGTACGACCCTGCCTTACACAGGAAGCGGCACAGGTCCTAATCCAGGCACTTGTCATCTCCCGTCTGGATTACTGCAACTCGCTGTTGGCTGGGCTCCCTGCCTGTGCCATTAAACCCCTACAACTCATCCAGAATGCCGCAGCCCGTCTGGTGTTCAACCTTCCCAAGTTCTCTCACGTCACCCCCCTCCTCCGCACACTCCACTGGCTTCCAGTTGAAGCTCGCATCCGTTACAAGACCATGGTGCTTGCCTATGGAGCAGTGAGGGGAACGGCACCTCCGTACCTTCAGGCTCTGATCAGTCCCTACACCCAAACGAGGGCATTGCGTTCATCCACCTCTGGCCTGCTGGCTCCCTTCCTCTGCGGAAGCATAGTTCCCGCTCAGCCCAGTCAAAACTGTTCGCTGCTCTGGCACCCCAATGGTGGAACAAGCTCCCTCACGACGCCAGGACAGCGGAGTCACTCACCACCTTCCGGAGACATTTGAAACCCCACCTCTTTAAGGAATACCTGGGATAGGATAAAGTAATCATTCTACCCCCCCCCCCCAAAAAAGAAAAATCCCACTGGCTATAGGGTGAATGCACCAATTTGTAAGTCGCTCTGGATAAGAGCGTCTGCTAAATGACGTAAATGTAAATGTAATAAGAAAACATGTATTCAGATATGAATATAATGACAGTGGTATATGCCAAGAATGTGATGGTAGGAGTATACTCTTACAGGATTTTCCCTAAGTCTGAGTATCTACAGTTTTTAACCTTTATCTTCATTCAATCGGAATGTCAACAGAGTGCTTGCCAAGAGAGGTAAAAGGCAAAATAATCCCCACTGTGTCTGAGGTGAGCAAAGGGAAAGTATACTGTTACTACCGCCTCATAATCCAACCACGGTGCATGAATTGCGCTCTTGGAGGTATTGTCCCCCCCTTTTGGAGGACAACAGAAATTGAAATTAGAGTTAGGGTTGAGCCGGGGTATGGAAGCTAGGGTTAGGGTTATGCCTAGGGTTGAACAGGGTGTGGACATGAAGCTACAGTATAGGGTTAGGGTTGTGGTTAAGGCTAGGTTTAGGGTTCAACAGGGGTGTGGACATGAAGCTTGGGTTAGGGTTGTGGTTAGAGTTAGCTTCCATCAGGGTGCTGTTCTCTGTCTACAGTACCTGCTGAAGAAGCTGTGTTGTCCAGTAGATGTGTCTCCATCATACGAGTCGCTCTGTTTCCTGCTGAAGGGCTGTCTGCCCTGGCTGTGTCCATCGCTGGGCAGGGCCGAGATATCAATGTTGCTCTTACTCAGCCTCTTACTGGAGCTGAGGCCCAGGCTGGGGCTGTGACAGGGGCTGTCCTCAGGGTTATCCTGTGTGGGAGGAAGACAGCGCGGGACACAAGCCTTCACGGTTCACTCACACTCAAATACCATAACTGTACACAAATGAGCAGCTCATTGCTAATCCCTCTCTCTCAGCACACATGAGAATGTGGGAGCTGGCTAGCTCCAGACCTGGGTTTAAATACATGTGTATTTGAGTATTTCTATTTGAAATATTTATTTTCTGTGTATGAGTATTTTTCAAATAATGTGGCCGAATCAACTACTTCTATTTGAAGTATTTGAAAGTATCTTCAAATAATTTCCTATAAATAGCCTATAATTTCAAACTACAGTATGTTCAATTACTTGTTTCTAAATACATTATTTCAAATACCCCTAGGACCAAACAGACCCAGGTTTAAATGCATGGAGTATTTAAATATTGGTATTTGAAAATACACTTGTCTGTGTATCTGAGTATTTTTCAAATACATACCAATACTTTCCATGTGTATTTCCAAATACATTCTAATATTCAACTACTTACTTTTAAATGTCTCTGAAAGTAATTGAAATACCATCAAAAGTATTTCAACCCACGTCTGCTAACTACAGAGAGACATTTATCCTGTTTTATGTTTGAGGTTACAGGAGAGTAGAAGTGGGAAAAGTAGATTTGAGGTTAGAGAGAGGAAATAGGAGAACAGACAGAGAGAGAGAGAGAGAGAGAGAGAGAGAGAGAGAGAGAGAGAGAGCAGAGAGGGGAGAGGGGAGAGAGGAGGGACTTGGACAGAGAGAGCAGCCCAGGGGATCATGCAGTGCTAACTGGGTGTAAACAAACAGGAAAAGATAGGCCAGCTCAGGACGGAGAAAGAGAACACCAAGTAATTTCAAGGTCTTGGCCGGGATAGCATGGGATAGGAGAGATTGTCTGAGAGGAAAGCTTTCTGAACAGAGAAGACCTTAACAAAATTCTAGATACACGCCATGGGGAGATAGTTGAATAGCACAGAAAGCACAAACTGAAATTGTAATGCCTCAATTCAAAATTCTCTTAGGGGCATCCAAAAGTGCAGTTTTACAGAACATGTTAGAGAGCTTGTTGATTGAGTTGTAATGTGTCATGCTCCTACCTTGAGGCTCTCAGTGCTGTTGTTCCTGCTGCTGCTGTGGCTGCTGTGCTGCCTTTGGCTGCTACTACTGCTGCTGCTGAAACACAGGGCGTCGAAGCACAGCACACCTCCCACACAGTCGCCCATCACACACACCTGGACAGGAACAGACACACACATGCACGCACACACAGATGCACATACAATACACACACACCGTTTTAGAAGACCTCGCTCCACTCAATCAATGTAGGCAGCCAAGCCTGCCCAGCCGGCAGATTTGGGCCCCGTGCCTGTTCAGATCCACAGTGGAATCTGAATGTCAATAACACACTTCATTAGGACTTACTCAGCCTGAGGGAACAACACATTTCTCCTTAATTGGTTTGACGTGCCACCATTGTACTTGGCTTCCTGACTTAGAATTGCATTATGACCACAAATCTTGTCAAAGTTGTGCAAGGAGAGGACGTTCAATTTAATAGAGTTTATACATTGTATGGTTCTGCCAAAAATGCGCTCTTGAAAATTACAGCGCTTAATTAGACCACAGGTCCTCATAAAATCAAATCAAATCAAATTGTATTTGCCACATGCGCCGAATACAACAGGTGTAGACATTACCGTGACATGCTTACTTACAGCCCTTAACCAACAATGCATTTATTTTTTAATAAAAAAGTAAAATAAAACAACAAAAAAGTGTTGAGAAAAAAAGAGCAGAAGTCAAATAAAATAACAGTAGGGAGGCTATATACAGGGGGGTACCGGTGCAGAGTCAATGTGCGGGGGCATCGGCTAGTTGAGGTAGTTGAGGTAGTTGAGGTAATATGTACATGTGGGTAGAGTTAAAGTGACAGTGCATAAATAATTAACAGAGTAGCAGCAGCGTAAAAAGATGTGGTGGGGATGGGGGGGGCAGTGCAAATAGTCTGGGTAGCCATGATTAGCTGTTCAGGAGTCTTATGGTTTGGGGGTAGAAGCTGTTGAGAAGCCTTTTGGACCTAAACTTGGCGCTCCGGTACTGCTTGCCGTGCTGTAGCATTGAGAACAGTCTATGACTAGGGTGGCTGGAGTCAATTTTGAGGTCCTTCCTCTGACACTGCCTGGTATAGAGGTCCTGGATGGCAGTGATGTACTGGGCCGTACGCACTATCCTCTGTAGTGCCTTGCGGTCGGAGGCCGAGTAGTTGCCATACCAGGCGGTGATGCAACTAGTCAGGATGCTCTCGATGGTGCAGCTGTAGAACTTTTTGAGGATCTGAGGACCCATGCCAAATCTTTTCAGTCTCCTGAGGGGGAATAGGCTTTGTCGTGCCATCTTCACGACTGTCTTGGTGTGTTTGGGAGGGGATTGTCCACAGGTGTGTGAAAGTGAATGGGGTCTGCAGACGGCATGTTAAAGCTGCAGGCCTCTGGCGACACTAGTCCCCACAGTGAACACAGAGGATTACCCAGCCCTCTCTATCCCAATCATCACTTCCTCTGGAAATCATTGGCTTCCATTAAATGGACTGCAGCACATTATTGGATTTGGCATGAGAGATTAGAGAGAATGAGATCTTCCTTTCTCTCGCTCTTCTTCTCCTCCCTTGTTCCTTACAGTATGACTCATCTCTAGTGAGTCAGTGTGATCTTGTGGGAGCCAGGGGGACACTTTAGAGGATGGACCCACCTGGCCAGTGAAGCCCTATATTGGGGGACACTTCAGGGGGACAGACCCACCTGGCCAGTGAAGCCCTATATTGGGCACACTTTAGAGGACGGACCCACCTGGCCAGTGAGGCCCTGTCTGGGGGGGACACTTTAGAGGATGGACCTACCTGGCCAGTGAAGCCATGTCCGTCCTGGGACGCGAGGAAGCTGTGATAGACCTGGTTGGCGCGGGTGATGAGAGTTGCCACGGCGTCCTGATAGTGTGGCGCTGCGATGGCGAGGAGCGGGAGGGCTGCCAGGGGCAGGTGGTCAACGCTGCTGGACACACAGCTCTCGTCATAGCTGTACGGGTTCAGACTGGAGGGGACAGGAAGGAGGGGGACACACAAGAGGAAGTGAGTCATTTGTGTGCCTTGAACAACAATCAATTCAATTCAAAACGTTATTTATCCCAAAAGAATGACTTGTGTTGCCATAGTTTCGTGTCTTACATGGAGAATGGAATGTACCTATATGGTGAATGGAAATCCCTTTATCAACAGGCATTCATTCATCAAGCGTTTCCACAGCACAAAAATGTCATGGGAAATGGAATTTGGAAAAAGTATTGTAATTGTCTGCTTCTGATAATCCAAGGTTATTTTGGGAAAAAGAGCCAACAAAATGATTTGTTACCCTGGAATGTATAAACATGATGAATGAGACTGTGGCTATTCATATCTCTCTCTCGTTCTCTCGTTCTCTCGCTCTCTCATTCTCTCTCTCTCTTTCTTTTTCTCTCTCTCTCCCACTCTCTCTCTCTCCCTCTCTCTCTCTCTCCCACTCTCTCTACAGGTGCAGGGCGGCAGACTCTCCCCTGCTGGCACAACCTCGCCTGTCTGATAGCACCCTACACTCTGTTTATCTGATGTGTGTGCATGTGTTCGTGCAAACGCACGCGTGTGTCTTTTTTCTGTGTGTGTGAATCACAGAGAGTGACAGTGCCCACGCCACAGTGTCCAAGACCCATTATCCAACAGTGTGGGGAACCAGTGAAGGATAGCCTTGCCCCTGCCAGCACTCCTTGAACAGCTGTATATATCGCCATCCATCAGCAGCTCAGATTATAGGAACTGGCCAACGCCGCTCCAAGGCTGAAATATGGGTGCAGTCATGGACAGGATGGGGTCTGTGTGGTATGAAGACTCCATCTGTAGAGGAGATGCCCTACCCAGCAGTATCTCTGTAGGACACACTACCAAAAGGAGCTTTTTCTCTCTCTCTCTCTCTCTCTCTCTCTCTCTCTCTCTCTCTCTCTCTCTCTCTCTCTCTTCTCTCTCTCTCTCTCTCTCTCTCTCTCTCTCTCTCTCTCTCTCTCTCTCTCTCTCTCTCTCTCTCTCTCTTCTCTCTCTCTCTCTCTCTCTCTCTCTCTCTCTCTCTCTCTCTCTCTCTCTCTCTCTCTCTCTCTCTCTCTCTCTCTCTCTCTCTCTCTCTCTCTCTCTCTCTCTCTCTCTCTCTCTCTCTCTCTCTCTCTCTCAACAGATCCCCTGTGTCTGTGGTGGGGAACATGGAGCATGAAACTGTGACACCACTATAATAACACACCTACAGTATACAGGTGATATGAACAGTATATAGGTTATCCATCGGTAGTCACTCTAAAGGGCCTGTGTAATGTACTGCTATAGCTGTGCTGTGTCCTGTCGTGTTAACAGAGCCCTGTAGAGCCCCCTGTTGCTGGCACAGGACACAGATATTACCTTAACACTGCTGGCCAGGACACACACATTACCATAACACCCCTGGACAGGCAGTTACATGGCCAGGACCAAGGTCAAAGAGCACCTAGACACAACACAACAAGACAACACAAAGCCACCCACCCAGCTTCTCTCGTCAGCCTGTTCTTTATTTATTTCTAGAGATGGATGATTAGTAATCTACTTATGCAAACACCTGCTGTTGGTATTGCTGTGGGATGTTTATTCTTCACCTGATATAGTGTCCAGGTAATGCTTTGTTACTGAGTTTTACTGTAATTGGATGTTGAATATACAGCTATGTTGTTGTTGGTTGAGTTAAAGTTGGGCTGGGAATCTAATTTCTTAGAAGAATGCAGAATGTGCTGTTTGTTTTGTAGAGAATCAATACAATTAATTAGAAGTAGAGAGACAGCAACATGTTCTTCCAGGTGTAAAATGATTACTCAACCAGGGGCTTCTTAATTAAGATCTTAATTGCAATAGGAATCAGGTTGGATTCTCCATATTCTCTCCAGATTCTCAATTAAGGGAACATGTTCAGCCCTAAAGATGCTCAAAAGAGGCAAAAGAGGCAAAAGAGGCAAAAAAGCCAATGAGGTTGACATAGCAACATCAATACATCAAACATTGTAAACACAATACCTGTCGCAGGAGGCTGACACTACTACTATCTTTCTCAGTATGCCACATCAACACCACAGAGCCTAATGAGAGCACAGTGGGTTTCAAGTCACTATGAGTGAGATGAGACATTCACACACATACACACACACACAGTCACACACTGCCACGACTTCCTCCGAAGCTGCCCCCTCTCCTTGTTCGGGCAGGCTTCGGCGTTCGTCGTCACCGGCCTTCTAGCCACTGCCACTCCTCTTCTCATCATTCCATTTGTTTTGTCTTGTCTATGACACACACCTAGTTCATATCCCCTCATTAGTACATGTATAAGTATTCCCTCTGCCCCCCTTGTCATTGTGGGTGATTGTTGAATATGAGATGAGAGTAGCTCGGTTGAGCTACGTGTACTTTGTATTGCAATTCTGCGTAACTCTGTATTCCGGAATAAACTCTGTATTCTGTGATTTATCCTCCTGCGCCTGACTCCTTCAAATCACCTCATACACACACACAGTCACGCGCACGCACGCACACACACGTTCTCATTAGGAGAGTGTTCATGCTAGCCGGGGTAGAAGCAGAGGATATACTGTGGTATACCATCAAAGCAGAACAGACCTTCAGAGAGCCTATTTGTAAGAAGACAAGGGCTCCTTGGCTACTCGCTCTCTGCCTCTGTGTAACATGTCTAACAAAAGCAGGCTTACAGTTGTGTTCAACCTACAGCGAGCCTGTCAGCCTATTCCTACAGTACATGAATGAACCTCTTCAATAATACAACTTAGAGAATTGTATCAAGGCCATTTACAAAGCTCTTATCAATGCATTGATGTCTGCTGTTTAAAAACAAAAAACTGTTAGAATCAGATTTGGGTTCCATCCCAAATGGCACCGTATTCCCTTTATATTGCGTTACTTTTGACCAGAGCCCTATGGGCCCAAGCAGTGCACTACATTGGGAATAGGGTGCCATTTGGGACAGAATGTCTATCATCCTTTCTCCCATCCATTTCTGTAGTGTCTGATTCTCCTCTACAGATGGAGTCTTCATACCACACAGACCCCATCCTGTCCATGACTGCACCCATATTTCAGCCTTGGAGCGGGAGAGACAGAGGGAGAGACAGAGGGAGAGGGAGAGGGAGACAGAGGGAGAGGGAGAGACAACGGGAGACAAAGGGAGAGGGAGAGAGAGGGAGAGGGAGAGACAGAGGGAGAGACAGAGGGAGAGACAGAGGGAGACACAGAGGGAGAGACACAGGGAGAGGGAGAGACAGAGGGAGAGACAGAGGGAGAGAGAGGGAGGGGCAGAGGGAGAGACAGAGGGAGAGACAGAGGGAGAGGGAGAGGGAGAGGGAGAGGGAGAGGGAGAGGGAGAGGGAGAGGGAGAGGGAGAGGGAGAGGGAGAGGGAGAGGGAGAGGGAGAGGGAGAGACAGAGGGAGAGACAGAGGGAGAGGGAGAGACAGAGGGAGAGGGAGAGGGAGAGGGAGAGACAGAGGGAGAGACAGAGGGAGGGGCAGAGGGAGAGACAGAGGAAGACAGAGAGACAGAGGGAGAGACAGAGACAGAGACAGAGGGAGAGGGAGACAGAGGGAGAGACAGAGGGAGAGACAGAGGGAGAGGGAGAGACAGAGGGAGAGGGAGAGACAGAGGGAGAGGGAGAGACAGAGGGAGAGACAGAGGGAGAGGGAGAGACAGAGGGAGAGGGAGAGACAGAGGGAGAGGGAGAGACAGAAGGAGAGACAGAGGGAGAGGGAGAGACAGAGGGAGAGGGAGAGACAGAGGGAGAGGGAGAGACAGAGGGAGAGACAGAGGGAGAGGGAGAGGAAGAGACAGAGGGAGAGACAGAGACAGAGACAGAGACAGAGGGAGAGACAGAGGAAGACAGAGAGACAGAGGGAGAGACAGAGACAGAGACAGAGACAGAGGGAGAGGGAGAGGGAGACAGAGGGAGAGGGAGAGACAACGGGAGACAAAGGGAGAGGGAGAGAGAGGGAGAGGGAGAGGGAGAGACAGAGGGAGAGACAGAGGGAGAGGGAGAGACAGAGGGAGACACAGAGGGAGAGACACAGGGAGAGGGAGAGACAGAGGGAGAGACAGAGGGAGAGAGAGGGAGGGGCAGAGGGAGAGACAGAGGGAGAGACAGAGGGAGAGGGAGAGGGAGAGGGAGAGGGAGAGGGAGAGGGAGAGGGAGAGGGAGAGGGAGAGGCAGAGGGAGAGGGAGAGACAGAGGGAGAGGGAGAGGGAGAGGGAGAGACAGAGACAGAGGGAGAGACAGAGGGAGGGGCAGAGGGAGAGACAGAGGGAGAGGGAGAGACAGAGGGAGAGACAGAGGGAGAGACAGAGGGAGAGGGAGAGACAGAGGGAGAGGGAGAGACAGAGGGAGAGGGAGAGACAGAGGGAGAGGGAGAGACAGAGGGAGAGACAGAGGGAGAGGGAGAGACAGAGGGAGAGGGAGAGACAGAAGGAGAGACAGAGGGAGAGACAGAGGGAGAGACAGAGGGAGAGGGAGAGACAGAGGGAGAGGGAGAGACAGAGGGAGAGGGAGAGACAGAGGGAGAGGGAGAGACAGAGGGAGAGACAGAGGGAGAGGGAGAGACAGAGGGAGAGGGAGAGACAGAAGGAGAGACAGAGGGAGAGGGAGAGACAGAGGGAGAGGGAGAGACAGAGGGAGAGGGAGAGACAGAGGGAGAGACAGAGGGAGAGGGAGAGACAGAGGGAGAGACAGAGGGAGAGACAGAGGGAGAGACAGAGGGAGGGGCAGAGGGAGATAGAGAGGGAGGGGCAGAGGGAGATAGAGAGGGAGGGGCAGAGGGAGAGGCAGGGGGAGATGCAGAGGCACACCTCACGGTGAGCTTAATTAGGCAGAGATGTGCGGAGTAGACTGAGAACTGCTGCTCCCTGACTGTGTGTGCTGTGAATGGACAGAATAATGAGTGGTCTCCATCTCCTTGTCCTCAAGTCACTGTCAGGTCAAACACCAGGCAGACCAAACTCCCTGTCTGTCCCTGTCCTCAGCTAAAGGAATACAAGACTAACACCATCAGGAAAGCCATTTTAAGACATCACTTGAGATTGAGTTGT
The DNA here is from genome assembly GCF_020615455.1 of Coregonus clupeaformis. Lineage (NCBI taxonomy): Eukaryota > Metazoa > Chordata > Actinopteri > Salmoniformes > Salmonidae > Coregonus > Coregonus clupeaformis. Next base: position 7,102,530 of record NC_059196.1, read on the forward strand.
TTATTAGTTTAACTGTAGACACTGTTTTGAATATCTTCAACTGTCACAGAGGAAATGTGTTGTGTCGCAGGAAAATAAATACATTGAGGCGCTTTATTTGTTGTAACTTGTTAATTGGATGTGCGATGGTGAGGAGTCAGACTGACTGGTTGACATCCTCTTTTCTGTGTGTGTGTGTGTGTGTGTGTGTGTGTGTGTGTGTGTGTGTGTGTGTGTGTGTGTGTGTGTGTGTGTGTGTGTGTGTGTGTGTGTGTATGTGTATGTGTGTGTGTGTGTGTGTTTGTGTGTGTGTGTGTGTGTGTGCGTGCGTGCATGAGAGCACTTCTGTGTTTGTGTGCATGTGTATCTGTGTGGGTGTGTGTGTGTTAGGTGTGTGTGTTCCCCCACTCAAGCCTCTCATTACAGCTCTCCTCCTGACACCTAGCAGCTCGCCAGCGGCGGCTGGTCCCTTCATTAGAAGAAAAAGCACATAATGCGCTCTCAAGGCCACTCAGGATCACCATGGGCCTCGCACAGACACCAAGGTGGTGTTCCAAATGGCACCCTATTCCCTCATAGTGCACCACATTTAACGCTATGGGCACTATGTAGGGAATAGGGTTCCATTGGGTATGCAACCCAAGAGAACAGCACCAGTTAGCAGGAGAAAAACACACAACACAAACTCGCTAGCTTATTCTGTTCTACACACAGGGAATCACACCCTGACCTCCACAGAGGCGTGTTTGGACTGGAGCCGCTCTTTGACGCGCTAAGAGAGTAGAGCCCATCCACTCCCTAGTGAGATTTCCCACAGAGCTGGCAAATCCCAGCAGGAGATTGAATTAGCGGCGCAGCAGCAATCTCTTTTGCCACCATCGCCTCTGCATCGTATTCCTCTGATGTTGTTGTGGCTGATGTTTACACTGGCATGCCTAAATAAATTAGCCCACACACACCCACCAGTCTTGCACTGTCATTAGTTCACACACCATTTAATGGCAGTGGCATCAATTAATATGTGCCTGTGTGTGTGTATGAGCATGTGTCTGTGTCTGTGCGTGTACATGGGCATGCACAGTGCACACTTGTATATGTGTGGGTGTGTTTAGGCGGTCACACACATGTATTTGTCTGTGCCCCCCCAGGCATACACTCTTAGATAAAAGGGTTCCAAAAGGGTTCTTCGGCTGTCCCCATAGGATAATCATTTTTGGTTCCAGTTAGAAGAAACCTTTTGGGTTCCATGTAGAACCCTGTGGAAAGCTTCTACATGAAACCCAAAAGGGCTCTACCTGGAACCAAAAAGGGTTCTTCAAAGCGTTCTCTTATGGGGACAGCTGAAGAACCCTTTTAGGTTCTAGATAGCACTTTTCTTTCAAAGAGTGTACATGGATCAGCAATTGAGAAATGTGGCAATAACTCACACACACCCAGTGGAGACCCATGGGATGTTGTTCCTTTCAATATTTCATCCCTGGCCGTAGCTGTGCCGTGCAGGGAGGCAGGCAGGCAGGAAGATGTCGAGCTAGCTGCTGAGGCAACAATACAGCCCTCACATCTATTTAAGTTCTCGCCTTCAGTCACCAACGGCAATCACCGCACCAGACAGACAGACGGATGGAAGACTCAGGGTGCGTCCCAAAAGGCATCCTATTCCCTACTGATCAAAAGTTGTGCACTATCTGGGGAATAAGGTGCCATTTGGGACGCAGCCTCAGAACCCAGTCTCCCAGCTCCCAGTCCACACATACTCATTAGTGGAAATATAGACACAAACATTCTCACTGTCATATCAATGGAAAAGAGCTGTGCAAAACAAAGTGACATTCTACCAAAGACAATATATGTAGGGAGCTGAAAAATGTGTGCATATGTCTGACAAGATTCCCCCCGGAAAGACTGGCAGCTTTAAATGCGACATGAAAAGATTAGACTCTGCACAGCCAGCAGCCTGGCACATACTGTCGCCAATCACCCGAACAGAACAGAACAGAGAGATGCTGCTTCTGGCTCCTCCTCAAAACGGGGGAAAAACTGAAGATAGTCTGCAGAGTCCTCTGGTTGTCACCTCCCCAAGGTCTTCATTACTTAACGGAGATGATTTAAAGAAGAACTAGAGGATCCAAAGAGAGAGAAAGTCTTTTAAAGCTCATGTGTGGTTGAAGACTTGCAGGCAGCCATCATCATCTGCTTTCAAGGCAGCCAGCTACAGTAACTACTGTAACTGTAGATGATTTATTGAATGGGGAACCATTGACAGGCGGGCAGCAGCTTATTCTTGAGGTAACAGCTTCCTCATACGTCTCATCTTCAATTCAGTTCCCTCTATTCCACAACCCGATAAAGGCACAGGAGCCCAATAATAAACACGGCCGTTAATTAGGTAAAGAGATCATAGTGAGTCATCAAAAATCATTTTCCTTTCCACAATGGCCCCCAAATAGCACCGGAACACTAATGCATTTCAAACCAGTCATTTCAAATCACTCTGGCATTCTGTTTCATCTTTCTTTCTCTGTCCACTGAATAGAGCTAGGGGCTTCAGGGGGCTTCGGGGGGAGATCAATTAAAAACAGTGAGCAGGTTATGTGTTTAATATTCCACATGCCTCGAAAAGCTGGGAAATGTCAGTGGCATGCTAATTAACATCGCAACATCTGTTTAAAGGCTGCCTGCTCAATATATTTTCCAATTTAACCTTCAACAGAATTGGCAGCCTGGTATCTCTGGCCCGACGTCGCTGTTGACTCATTTGACTCCCGAGACCGAGTTCTGTGAATTGGAAATGGTCACTTGGGTATTGTGCCATGCCTTTTTAAAAATGACAAACATGCTTAAACAGTGCAGTGTCATTCTGACTGTCAGACTAAATCGCTGTCAAATCGCTCCTGGGTGGTGAATTCACCTCAATAGAAATGCTATCAAATAAAGCCCACATATCACAGGCTACTATTGCTTGTGATATGACTCTCCACTCTGCTTCAGCTATACAGCTCAGCAACAGGAGGTAGAGCTGAGGCAATCTGAAAGGGATGAAAGGACAATACAAACTACTCTTCAATGCCAAACAGAAAGCAAAAATCATAATCAGAAAAATAAAAAAATGTAAGAATTTCAAGATTTTTTCCTCCCTTGACGTGTCGTGTGATTGACTCACTTGGAGACGAGGGAGAAGGCCTCGGCGCACACAGCCGGGCAGGCCACTAGCTTGATCATCACATGTTCTGCGGCGGACTGGAAGTGGGCCCGAGCCACCTTCTCCAGCACGGAGGACAGCGTGGTGGCATCTCCAGCCTTGGTGCCAGGGTCTCCCCCTGCCGTATCCAGGATGTTCCCACCATGCATCACCAGCAGCAACACGTGGGTCTTACACTGGGTCTTCTGTAGAGCGAAGGAGAGGAAGGAATGACCAAAGAAGGGTAGGGAGGAAGAAGTAACCAATGAGGGGTAGGGAGGAAGAAAAGAGGTAAGGATGAGGAGGATGTGAGGGGAGAGGAGGGAGAAGTGGGTTAGTGGTATAAGGCAAGAGTCCTGGACCTGCATTCATATATACTATAGATAACAGAGACACAACTCATGAGCAGCCAGAGTAGTTATGCTGGTCATTTATTTATCAGAGTTTATATTGTGATTCTCCTACCTCCATGTCCTCTAACCCGTCAATGCTGCTTTGAGGGACACAGCGAAGACGCCCCAGGCGATACAGGCTCTCTACAGATTTAAGATAGGAGAGATGGGGAGAGAGAGAGAGAGAGAGAGAGAGAGAGCGAGAGAGAGAGAGAGAGAGAGAGAGAGAGAGAGAGAGAGAGAGAGAGAGAGAGAGAGAGAGAGAGAGAGAGGGGGAACGAAAGAGAGAAAGAGAGAATTATAGATACAGAAAGGAGAGATAGAGGGAGGAAGAGAGAGAGAAAGGAGGGAGAGACGATGGAGAGAGAGAGAAAAGTCATTACATGAGCCACTTCACACAGATGCACTGATAACGGAATGATTATTGATCCCAGGAGCTAACCAATTTCACTATTACTATTATTCCTTCCATAACTGGGAGATGGCCCCAAATCCTGTATGCCCTTAAGCTCAAATCTCATAAGCACATACTCCAGAAAAGTCAATAGTCACACATCACACAGAATCCTGTCATACAGGCATATGGTTCTGTCACGCCCACCGTAGCTGCCTGGCACTGTCATATTTTGGATCTTGGCTTGTCAGAAACAGTCAAAACAATCCAAATACACGTTGGGATGAAGAGGAAGGACGAAGGAGAGTATTTTTTCTAACCACCTGTATGGTGTGTCTATCTGCATTCCTGTGTGAAGTGTGGCAAGTCATTGGCTCCTGGCCAAACTCATTATCCTCCCTGAAGCCTCTGCATACTCTGTCATCTTATTCCTGAGTTCTTCTCTCTCTTTCTCTCTCTCGGCTCTGTGATTTACTCACTGCTTGTTTATCTGTTCTCCCCCGGCTGGTAATGTTTGCCAGGGGAGGCTTTCATACACTCACAGGCTGTCAGCTCCCAGCCCACAGCCTGTCCTACCCTGCCTGCCTGACATTCTTGCCTGTCTGTCTGCTAGCCTGCCAGCCACTCTGTCTGTGGCCACCTCTTGGCTCCTGCCTGCCTCTCCCTCCAACTCAACACTCAGGAGACCCACTGCACTATTCTGGTCAAAAAGTTAGCTACAGCAAATCAATCGAGAAGTTTCTTTGTAAGAATAACAATGAGAGGTAGTGTTTTTTATTTTTATTGGACCGGTACAGGGAGCACAGTACAAGATTAGTCATACATTTAAAATGAATGTGTGATCAGAGGTTCTCTGCATATTTACAAAGAAGTAAATTAATTGCAACCAATACAAACCTCTCAATTATTCAGTTGTAACATGGAGTAAAATAATGGGTTGAGTGAATCCAACTCACAGTCCCTAGTGATCTTCAATTTGCTTTTAAATTGGTGAACACATTTTCAATTAGGTACAACCCTGAAAGCTATGTTAAAATATAGCCATTGTAGACAGGAGAGCCTTGCGTGTAAGCGTCATTGAAAGCTGCATACATTACAAGCACAGCTGGAGGACAGCTGGAGGACAGCGTGGTGGCATCTCCAGCCTGGGCTCCTGAGTGGCGCAGTGGTCTAAGGCACTGCATCGCAGTGCTAACTGTGCCACTAGAGATCCTGGTTCGAATCCAGGCTCTGTCGCAGCCGGCCGCGACTGGGAGACTCATGGGCGGCGCACAATTTGTCCAGGGTAGGGGACGGAATGGCCGGCAGGGATGTAGCTCAGTTGATAGAGCATGGCGTTTGCAACGCCAGGGTTGTGGGTTCAATTCCCACGGGGGGCCAGTATAAAAAAATATGTATTCACTAACTGTAAGTCGCTCTGGATAAGAGCATCTGCTAAATGACTAAAATGTAGACAGACAGAAGCCTACTTTACTATAAATAAGAAATGTTTGTTTAATTTTGAAGTGCATTGACGTAATCCTATTTGTGACAGGGAAGCTGAGTGGTGAAAAGCAGTCTCCCGTGGCCCTCTGTAAGCCTCTCCTGCAGCCTGGCAGCCTAGCTAGCGGCAGGGGATCCATTTAGGTTACCAAGGGAGTCTAACTTTCCCTCCCTCTTTCTTATATTTTTTACCTTTATTTTTATCGCTCCCTCACTCTCTCTCACAGCGACATCCCTCTCACGTGTTCTGCCAATCAATGTGTGCATTACAAGGCTCAGAGGTACATAGGGTCACTGGCTGCCTCTCTCACTACACTAATTAATTTACCCAGAAAGCCCAGTCTAGACTCCTCCAAGTCAGGAGCTAAGGGTGCCAGGACTCAGAAGCAACATGTCTGTTGTCACCACCATATCTCAACCACACTCTCAAAGCCGTCACATTCACTTCAGTTTCAGACCCTTGAGTAATTTAATAGTGCAGTAAAAATTTGAAATTTGGTTTGTTTGCTAGTACTAAATGTGGAGATTTTGCATTCAGTAAAATGCTGTATAATAAATTGAATCATGGAAATTGTGTTTTATAGGATAACCATAACCAATCCTAGTTTAATATCTAATAGTGTGAGTAAACTATAAACAAATAAGAATATTCTGGATAATTGAATATCTAAGAGATTTAGAGAGAGGGAGAGCGAGAGAGAGAGAGAGAGAGAGAAAGAGAGAGAAAGAGAGAGAAAGAAAGACAGACAGACAGACAGACAGACAGACAGACAGACAGACAGACAGACAGACAGAGAGAGAGGGGAGAGAGGAAGCAGTACGGAGAGAGATCAGAAGAGAGAAAGTGGGCGAGAGAGAGAAGCAACGGGAGGAAGGATATTGGCAGTCTGTCAGTGCTAGCTAGTGGAGGAAGAATGAACTATTGATTTGCATCCTGAACCCTCGGTGTTGTTCTGTCTTGGCCACTGTGTCTTAGAATGTCATTCCTCCATAAATTCAATGAAACCATTTTGTTGTCCTTCCATGTCTCCTGTCTCTGCCAATTGCAGAGTTCTCGCTCTCTATCCCCTGGTCCCTACAACTACTGCCACAATGACAGATTTCTATCAGCTTAGAGGCAGCAGAGAGAGACTGAGAGAGAGAGAGAGAGAGAGAGAGAGAGAGAGAGAGAGAGAGAGAGAGAGAGAGAGAGAGAGAGAGAGAGAGAGAGAAAGAAAGAGCGAGAGAGAGAGAGCCTACTAACATTGCCAAGTTGTTGTGAGGCCACAGACAGAAAGAGTGAGTTTACAGAATACAGATTTCCAATAAAAAGGTTGTACACACTCCAAAATATATTTCCCAAAATATGACACGCAGGGCTATGTAATGTCAGCTCCACTTAGACTGGAGCTTTGAACTGTGAGGCTAACTCTTAGTGAGGCCTCACTGGAGAGGTAGACCCGAGAGAACCTACCCAGAACAACAGTTAACCTCTACGGGATCGGTGTCCCGTATACGGGACGGTTGAGCTAACGTGCGCTAATGTGATTAGCACGACTGTTGTAAGTAACAGAAAACCTTCCAGGACATAGACATGTCTTATATGGGCAGAAAGCTTAAAGTCTTGTTAATCTAACTGCACTGTCCAAATTACAGTAGCTATTACAGTGAAAATATACCATGCTATTGTTTGAGGAGAGTGCACAACAATAGAAAACTTATCACGGCAACTGGTTTGATACATTCACCTTTGCAGGTAAATAATGTACTTACATTCAGTAATCTTGCTCTGATTTGTCATCCTAAGCCTCCCTTCCGTCTTCAAGAGAGCGAGAGTTGCTCCCCTTCTCAAAAAACCAACACTCGACCCCACTGATGTCAACAACTACAGACCAGTATCCCTTCTTTCTTTTCTTTCCAAAACTATTGAGCGTGCCGTCTTTAGCCAACTCTCTTGCTATCTCTCTCAGAATGACCTTCTTGATCCAAACCAATCAGGTTTCAGGACTGGTCATTCAACTGAGACTGCTCTTCTCTGTGTCACAGAGGCTCTCCGCACTGCTAAAGCTAACTCTCTCTCCTCTGCTCTTGTCCTTCTAGACCTGTCTGCTGCCTTTGATACTGTGAACCATCAGATCCTCCTCTCCACCCTCTCCGAGCTGGGCATCTCCGGCGCGGCTCACTCCTGGATTGCGTCCTACCTGACCGGTCGCTCCTACCAAGTGGCGTGGCGAGAAGCTGTCTCCGCACCACGTGCTCTCACCACTGGTGTCCCCCAGGGCTCAGTTCTAGGCCCTCTCCTTTTCTCCCTATACACCAAGTCACTTGGCTCTGTCATATCCTCACACGGCCTCTCCTATCATTGCTACGCTGACGATACACAACTAATCTTCTCCTTTCCCCCTTCTGATAACCAGGTGGCGAATCGCATCTCTGCATGTCTGGCAGACATATCAGTATGGATGACGGATCACCACCTCAAGCTGAACCCTGGTAAGACGGAGCTGCTCTTCCTCCCGGGGAAGGACTGCCCGTTCCATGATCTCGCCATCACGGTTGACAACTCCGTTGTGTCCTCCTCCCAGAGTGCGAAGAGCCTTGGCGTGACCCTGGACAACACCCTGTCGTTCTCCGCTAACATCAAGGCGGTGACCCGCTCCTGCAGGTTCATGCTCTACAACATTCGGAGAGTACGACCCTGGCTTACACAGGAAGCGGCACAGGTCCTAATCCAGGCACTTGTCATCTCCCGTCTGGATTACTGCAACTCGCTGTTGGCTGGCCTCCCTGCCTGTGCCATTAAACCCCTACAACTCATCCAGAATGCCGCAGCCCGTCTGGTGTTCAACCTTCCCAAGTTCTCTCACGTCACCCCCTCCTCCGCACACTCCACTGGCTTCCAGTTGAAGCTCGCATCCGTTACAAGACCATGGTGCTTGCCTTTGGAGCAGCGAGGGAACGGCACCTCTGTACCTTCGGGCTCTGATCAGTCCCTACACCCAAACGAGGGCATTGCGTTCATCCACCTCTGGCCTGCTGGCTCCCCTTCCTCTGCGGAAGCATAGTTCCCGCTCAGCCCAGTCAAAACTGTTCGCTGCTCTGGCACCCCAATGGTGGAACAAGCTCCCTCACGACGCCAGGACAGCGGAGTCACTCACCACCTTCCGGAGACATTTGAAACCCCACCTCTTTAAGGAATACCTGGGATAGGATAAAGTAATCCTTCTACCCCCCAAAATTGTAAAGTGGTTATCCCACTGGCTATAGGGTGAATGCATCAATTTGTGAGTCGCTCTGGACTAGAGCGTCTGCTAAATGACGTAAATGTGCCCTTGAGCAAGGCACTTAACCCTAATTGCTCCTGTAAGTCGCTCTGGATAAGAGCGTCTGCTAAATGACTAAAATGTAAATGTAAATGTATATAAAATGTAGCATAGTTTTGTTTGATAAAATCCATTTTTATATTCAAATGTAGGAACTGGGTTCTACAGTTTGAAGCCCTGCTGTCTCAAGCTCCACACCCACCCTAGATGTGTGAAAGTTAATGTATAAGCTAATGATCCATCATGTATGATATTCCTGGGAGTGTGTAAACTTACATTTTGTATTACCATATCATTTTTGTATGTTCTCTATAGTTATGTATTTGAAAATGTATCAATTGACCAATTTGGCACATTTGGGCAGACTTGATACAAAATAGTCCAGTATTGCAATGCTTCACTGGATCAATCTGAAAATTTGCACACACACTGCTGCCATCTAGTGGCCAAAATCTAAATTGTGCCTAAACTGCAATATTATATTGTGGCCTTTCTCTTGCATTTGAAAGATGATGGAACAAAAAAATTATCTTTTACCAGATCTAATGTGTTTTATTCTCCTACATTAATTTCACATTTCCACAAACTTCAAATTGTTTCCTTTCAAATGGTATCAAGAATATGCATAACTGCTCCAGGCAGTTAGATTTGGGTATGTCATTTTAGGCGAAAATTAAAAAAAAGGGTCCGATCCTTAAGACGTTAAAGGTGAGCCTTGTTTGACGAATAAGGCCCCCTGTACACTTACTGCTGGAGGGAATGTATTCATTCAATGTGACAACTCACTCACTGCATGTCAACACTGTTTTGCGTAGAGCACTAAGCAGCTTAACTACTTTCACTTAGCTTGGTCCAGCCAGTGAATGCTAGCTATGTACTAGCCTCCCAATACCACAGACAGACACCACAATAGAATCACAATCAATTATAACAAAGTTAGATCCCTCAACGTGATTGCCAGTTTGCCACAGTCAATGAACTGGGTTACGGAGTACATTTTCCAGAGCATGTCGTTGGTAATTACATTTACGTCATTTAGCAGACGCTCTTATCCAGAGCAACTTACAGTTAGTTAGTGCATACATAATTATTTTATTTTTTCATACCCCCTGTGGGAATCAAACCCACAAACCTGGCGTTGCAAACGCCATGCTCTATCAACTGAGCTACATCCCTGCCGGCCATTCCCTCCCCTCCCCTGGGCCAATTGTGCACCACCCCATGGGTCTCCCGGTCGCGGCCGGCTACAGCAGAGCCTGGATTCGAACCAGGATCTCTAGTGGCACAGCTAGCACTGCGATGCACTGCCTTAGACCACTGCGCCACTCGGGAGACTAGACTTCAAACGAGTTTACATCAGAAAAATGGGTGATGGATAGAAACTGTTAGGAGCCAGTCTGAGTCTGCATCAGAAATGTCACCCTATATGCACTGTCTACTTTTGACTAGGGCCCGCATAGGACTCTGGTCAAAAGTAGTGCACTATCTGAAAAAGGGTGCCATTTCGGACGCTAATCCTAATGAAAAAGTTTTTAGTATGATCTGACATGGAGCTGTGACCTCTGTGACCTGGCCCTGGAACAGTGGAGGTACGCTTACATCCAGCTTCGTCTGTTCATTAGGGCTGGGAATCAGTCATGGAAATAAAAAGTGCTGAAAACAAATTGGCTCCCTATTTAAAAGGAAGATGGAGAACAAGCTATGAAGGAAATATACTGGAGTTTTGGTACAGGTACAGCCAACTAGCGCAAAAATAATATTGCAATATTGCCAAAACGATACGATATGAAGTATCGTAAAAAATAATATCCCGATATGTAAGTGTATCGCAGGGATGTTGGAAATGTTCAGAAACGTTCCACAGGGAACTTTCCACAAGGCTGTTGGTCCATGCTGCTACTTACGCCAAATCCTGACTCTGCCATCAGCATGACGCTACAGGAACTGGGATTCGTCGGACCAGGCAATGTTTTTCCACTCCTCAATTTTCCAGTGTTTTCCAGTGCCCACTGGAGCTGCTATTTCTTGTTTTTAGCTGATAGGAGTGGAACCCGGTGTAGTCGTCTGCTGCAATAGCCCATCCGTGACAAGGATCGACCAGTTGTGCGTTCTGAGATCCTGTTCAGCACACCACTGTTGTACTGCACCATTATTTGTCTGTTTGTGGCCCGCGTGTTAGCTTGCACAATTCTTACCATTCTCCGTCGACCTCTCTCATCAACAAGCTGTTTTTGTCCACAGGACTGCCGCTGACTGGATGTTTTTTGTTTGTCGCCCCATTCTCAGGAAACCCTAGACACTGTCGTGCGTGAAAAGCCCAGGAGGGCGGACGTTTCTGAGATACTGGATCCGGCGTACCTAGCACCGACGATCAAACCATGCTCAAAGTCGCTTAGGTCACTCGTTTTGCCCAATCTTTTTTGCATTTTTCTACCCCTTTTTCTCCTCAATTGGTAGTTACAGTCCTGTCCCATCCCTGCAACTCCCGGATGGACTCAGGAGAGGCAAAGGTCGATGAGCCATGCGTCCTCCGAAACACGACCGCCAAGCCGCACTGCTTCTTGACTTACTGCCCGCTTAACCCGGAAACCAGCCGCACCAATGTGTTGGAGGAAAAACCGTACAGCTGGCGACTGAAGTCAGCGTGCATGCGCCTGGCCGCCACAAGGAGTTGCTAGAGCGCGATGGGACAAGAAATCCCAGCCGGCAATACCCTCCCGAATCCGGCCGACACTGGGCCAATTGTGCGCCTCATGGGTCTCCCGGTCGCGGCCGGCTGCATCACAGACCGGGATCGAACCCGGATCTGTAGGGACGCCTCTAGCACTGCGATGCAGTGCCTTAGACAGCTGCACCACTCGGGAGGCCCCGTTTTGCCCATTCTAACGTTCAATCGAACAGTAACTGAATACCTTGACGCCTGTCTGCCTGCTTTATATAGCAAGCCACGGCCACGTGACTCATTGTCTATTGGAGCAAACCATTTTCATGAATGGGGTGGTGTACCTAACAAAAGTGCCTGGAGCTGAGAACATACACACGCATGCACGTGAGCATGCACACGCACGCCCACAGAGAGACACACACACACACGGCAAAGCACAAGCATACTGTATGTTTATTTAGAGCTGTGAACACACACATTCCCACCCCAATCTGTGTCCCTGATTGCTAAAGCTGCTTCCAACCCATGTGCTGCTGCTGCTGCTCTGTGTGCAGACCTATCTGTGTTGTGTTCAGCAGGGCAGAGGAGGAGAGACGCAAAGTCTCAGGCTGCATCCCATAGGGCTCTGGTCAAATGTAGTGCACTACTGTATGTAGGGAATAGGGTGCCATTTGGGACGCCGCCTCTATCTGCCAGCCTCACTGGCACTAGTGCCTCAATAGTTGCCCGCCTCTGCTGTGACTTCACACCCACACCGCTGCTATACAGTATATTTAAATCAATATGCACACCACGCTCCCTCACAACAACAGTAAACATATATAACACATCTATAACCAGTCATAAAGCTGTTAACCAGCACCAGTCACGTTTATCTGCAGTTTAAATGCATATTTTGATTTCATATCCTGTTCCTTTACCTGGAGTTGAACAACAAAATAAGTGCTGTTTAGGTGTGATTATCTGCTCACATTGTTATCACACTATATTTCCCACTACACATCCTGTCAGACATACATACACACACACACTTACACACACACACTCACACGCACGCACACACATACACACGAACGCACATAAACACACTCACACACACACGTACACACCCACACCCACACACACAGGAGAGCGTTATCAACAAACACGCCATCCTAGCAGATAGATGTATAGTGTAAGTCCAATAGCCCAGACAGCCTAGGCTATTGTTGTCTCATTCATAAACTCTATCACTTGTTATCATTATCTCTTCTCTTCTCTTCTCTTCTCTGCTCTGCTCTGCTCTGCCTTTCTTTTTTGACACCCTTTTATTATTCCAGACAGAGAAGGTCTTTGTCTCCCCAGCTCTCATGCTTTGGGTATTTTCTGTTAAAAGAGGGAAATAGCAATAAGGCAAAAATTGAAAAAAGTAATTAAACCGGAATTAACGTATGAGGGAGATTGTGCCTGCTAGGCTAGCAGCGTGTTTAAAAAAGGACTTGGCTGGCTGGGGGCGAGAATGAGGCAATAGGGAGAATACAGATGAGGATGGGGAAGATGCTATTCCCTCTACATTTGTGCATGTCTGAGAGCAGCTAGCTTCAGGGTGTAGGTAGGGCTAGAGAGAGCAGCTAGCTACAGTAGAGAGCAGCTAGCTACAGTAGGCAGGGCTAGAGAGAGGAGCTAGCTACAGTAGAGAGCAGCTAGCTACAGTAGCCAGGGATAGAAAGAGCAGCTAGCTACAGGGTGTAGGTTGGGCTAGAGAGAGCAGCTAGCTACAGTATGCAGGGCTAGAGAGAGCAGCTAGCTAAGGTAGACAGGGTTAGAGCGAGGAGCTAGCTACAGTATGCAGGGCTAGAGAGGGCAGCTAGCTACATTAGGCAGGGCTAGAGAGAGGAGCTAGCTACAGTATGCAAGGCTAGAAAGAGCAGCTACGTACAGGGTGCAGGGCTAGAGAGAGGAGCTAGCTACAAGGTGAAGGCAGGGCTAGAAAGAGAAGCTAGCTACAGTAGAGAGCAGCTAGCTACAGCAGGCAGGGCTAGAGAGAGGAGCTAGCTACAGTATGCAGGGCTAGAGAGAGCAGCTAGCTACATTAGGCAGGGCTAGAGAGAGGAGCTAGCTACAGTATGCAAGGCTAGAAAGAGCAGCTACGTACAGGGTGCAGGGCTAGAGAGAGCAGCTAGCTACAGTAGGATGGGCTAGAAAGAGCAGCTAGCTACAGTAGAGAGCAGCTAGCTACAGTAGGCAGGGCTAGAAAGAGCAGCTAGCTAGAGAGAGCAGGTTGGGCTAGAGAGAGCAGCTAGCTACAGTATGCAGGGCTAGAGAGAGCAGCTAGCTAAGGTAGACAGGGTTAGAGCGAGGAGATAGCTACAGTAGAGAGCAGCTAGCTACAGTAGGCAGGGCTAGAGAGAGGAGCTAGCTACAGTAGAGAGCAGCTATCTACAGTAGGCAGGGCTAGAAAGAGCAGCTAGCTACAGGGTGTAGGTTGGGCTAGAGAGAGCAGCTAGCTACAGTATGCAGGGCTAGAGAGAGCAGCTAGCTAAGGTAGACAGGGTTAGAGCGAGGAGCTAGCTACAGTAGAGAGCAGCTAGCTACAGTAGGCAGGGCTAGAGAGAGGAGCTAGCTACATTAGGCAGGGCTAGAGAGAGGAGCTAGCGACAGTATGCAAGGCTAGAAAGAGCAGCTAAGTACATGGTGCAGGGCTAGAGAGAGGAGCTAGCTACAAGGTGAAGGCAGGGCTAGAGAGAGGAGCTAGCTACAGTAGAGAGCAGCTAGCTACAGTAGGCTGGGCTAGAGAGAGGAGCTAGCTACAGTATGCAGGGCTAGAGAGAGCAGCTAGCTACATTAGGCAGGGCTAGAGAGAGGAGCTAGCTACAGTATGCAATGCTAGAAAGAGCAGCTACATACAGGGTGCAGGGCTAGAGAGAGGAGCTAGTTACAGTAGTCAGGGCTAGAAAGAGCAGCTACGTACAGGGTGCAGGGCTAGAGAGAGGAGCTAGCCACAAGGTGAAGGCAGGGCTAGAGAGGGGAGCTAGCTACAGTAGAGAGCAGCTAGCTACAGTAGGCAGGGCTAGATGGAGCAGCTAGCTAAAGTGGAGAGCAGCTAGCTACAGTAGGAAGGACTAGAGAGAGGAGATAGCTACAGTAGAGAGCAGCTAGCTACAGTAGGCAGGGCTAGAGAGAGGAGCTAGCTACAGTAGAGAGCAGCTAGCTACAGTAGGCAGGGCTAGAAAGAGCAGCTAGCTACAGGGTGTAGGTTGTGCTAGAGAAAGCAGCTAGCTACAGTATGCAGGGCTAGAGAGAGCAGCTAGCTAAGGTAGACAGGGTTAGAGCGAGGAGCTAGCTACAGTATAGAGCAGCTAGCTACAGTAGGCAGGGCTCGAGAGGGCAGCTAGCTACAGTATGCAGGGCTAGAGAGAGGAGCTAGCTTCAGTATGCAAGACTAGAAAGAGCAGCTACGTACAGTGTGCAGGGCTAGAGAGAGCAGCTAGCTAAGGTAGACAGGGTTAGAGCGAGGAGCTAGCTACAGTATAGAGCAGCTAGCTACAGTAGGCAGGGCTAGAGAGAGCAGCTAGCTACAGTATGCAGGGCTAGAGAGAGGAGCTAGCTTCAGTATGCAAGGCTAGAAAGAGCAGCTACGTACAGTGTGCAGGGCTAGAGAGAGGAGCTAGCTACAAGGTGAAGGCAGGGCTAGAGAGAGGAGCTAGCTACAGTAGAGAGCAGCTAGCTACAGTAGGCTGGGCTAGAGAGAGGAGCTAGCTACAGTATGCAGGGCTAGAGAGAGCAGCTAGCTACATTAGGCAGGGCTAGAGAGAGCAGCTAGCTACATTAGGCAGGGCTAGAGAGAGGAGCTAGCTAGTATGCAATGCTAGAAAGAGCAGCTACGTATAGGGTGCAGGGCTAGAAAGAGCAGCTACGTACAGGGTGCAGGGCTAGAGAGAGGAGCTAGCCACAAGGTGAAGGCAGGGCTAGAGAGGGGAGCTAGCTACAGTAGAGAGCAGCTAGCTACAGTAGGCAGGGGTAGAGAGAGGAGATAGCAACAGTAGAGCGCAGCTAGCTACAGTACGCAGGGCTAGAGAGAGGAGCTAACTACAGTAGGCAGGACTAGAGAGAGGAGATAGCTACAGTAGAGAGCAGCTAGCTACAGTAGGCAGGGCTAGAGAGAGGAGATATCTACAGTAGACAGGGCTAGAGAGAGGAGCTAGATACAGTATGCAAGGCTAGAAAGAGCAGCTACGTACAGGGTGCAGGGCTAGAGAGAGCAGCAAGCTACAGTAGGCAGGGTTAGAAAGAGCAGCTACGTACAGGGTGCAGGGCTAGAGAGAGGAGCTAGCTACAAGGTGAAGGCAGGGCTAGAGAGGGGGGCTAGCTACAGTAGAGAGCAGCTAGCTACAGTAGGCAGGGCTAGATGGAGCAGCTAGCTACAGTAGAGAGCAGCTAGCTTAAGTAGGCAGAGCTAGAGAGAGGAGATTGCTACAGTATGCAGGGCTAGAGAGATCAGCTAGCTACATTAGGCAGGGCTAGAGAGAGGAGCTAGCTACAGTATGCAATGCTAGAAAGAGCAGCTACGTACAGGGTGCAGGGCTAGAGAGAGCAGCTAGCTACAAGGTGAAGGCAGGGCTAGAGAGGGGAGCTAGCTACAGTAGAGAGCAGCTAGCTACAGTAGGCAGGGCTAGATGGAGCAGCTAGCTTCAGTAGAGAGCAGCTAGCTTAAGTAGGCAGAGCTAGAGATAGGAGATTGCAACAGTATGCAGGGCTAGAGAGAGCAGCAAGCTACATTAGGCAGGGCTAGAGAGAGGAGCTAGCTACAGTATGCAATGCTAGAAAGAGCAGCTACGTACAGGGTGCAGAGCTAGAGAGAGCAGCTAGCTAAGTAGGCAGGGCTAGAAAGAGCAGCTATGTAGAGGGTGCAGGGCTAGAGAGAGGAGCTAGCCACAAGGTGAAGGCAGGGCTAGAGAGGGGAGCTAGCTACAGTAGAGAGCAGCTAGCTACAGTAGGCAGGGCTAGAGAGAGGAGATGGCTACAGTAGACATGCTAGAGAGAGGAGCTAGCTACAGTAGGCAGGACTAGAGAGAGGAGATAGCTACAAGGTGAAGGCAGGGCTAGAGAGAGGAGCTAGCTACAGTATGCAGGGCTAGAGACAGCAGCTAGCTACATTAGGCAGGGCTAGAGAGGGGAGCTAGCTACAGTATGCAAGAATAGAAAGAGCAGCTACGTACAGGGTGCAGGGCTAGAGAGAGCAGCTAGCTACAGTAGCCAGGGCTAGAAAGAGCAGCTACGTACAGGGTGCAGGGCTAGAGAGAGGAGCTAGCTACAGTAGAGAGCAGCTAGCTACAGTAGGCAGGGCTAGATGGAGCAGCTAGCTACAGTAGAGAGCAGCTAGCTACAGTAGGCAGGGCTAGAGACAGGAGCTAGCTACAGTAGGCAGGTCTAGAGAGAGGAGATAGCTACAGTAGAGAGCAGCTAGCTACAGTAGGCAGGGCTAGAGAGAGGAGATAGCTAGAAAGAGCAGCTATCTACAGCAGGGCTAGAAAGAGCAGCTACCTACAGTAGGCTGGGCTCGAGAGAGCAGCTAGCACAGTGGGCAGGGCTAGAGAGAGCAGCTAGCTACAGTAGGCAGGGCTAGAAAGAGGAGCTAGCTAAAGTAGGCAGGGCTAGCGAGAGAAGCTAGCTACAGGGTGAAGGCAGGGCTAGAGAGAGGAGCTAGCTACAGTAGAGAGCAGCTAGCTACAGTAGGCAGGGCTAGATGGAGCAGCTAGCTAGAAAGAGCAGTTACCTACAGCAGGGCTAGAAAGAGCAGCTACATACAGGGTGCAGGGCTAGAGAGAGCAGCTAGCTACAGTAGGCAGGGCTAGAAAAAGCAGCTACCTACAGGGTGCAGGGCTAGAGAGAGCAGCTAGCTACAGTGAGGGGAAAAAGTATTTGATCCCCTGCTGATTTTGTACGTTTGCCCACTGACAAAGAAATGATCAGTCTATAATTTTAATGGTAGGTTTATTTGAACAGTGAGAGACGGAAAAACGCATGTAAAAATCCAGAAAAACGCATGTAAAAAATGTTATAAATTGATTTGCATTTTAATGAGGGAAATAAGTATTTGACCCCCTCTTAATCAGAAAGACTTCTGGCTCCCAGGTGTATTTCATACAGGTAACGAGCTGAGATTAGGAGCACACTCTTAAAGGGAGTGCTCCTAATCTCAGCTTGTTACCTGTATAAAAGACACCTGTCCACAGAAGCAATCAATCAATCAGATTCCAAACTCTCCACCATGGCCAAGACCAAAGAGCTCTCCAAGGATGTCAGGGGCAAGATTGTAGACCTACACAAGGCTGGAATGGGCTACAAGACCATCGCCAAGCAGCTTGGTGAGAAGGTGACAACAGATGGTGCGATTATTCGCAAATGGAAGAAACACAACATAACTGTCAATCTCCCTCGGCCTGGGGCTCCATGCAAGATCTCACCTCGTGGAGTTGCAATGATCATGAGAACGGTGAGGAATCAGCCCAGAACTACACGGGAGGATCTTGTCAATGATCACAAGGCAGCTGGGACCATAGTCACCAAGAAAACAATTGGTAAAACACTACGCTGTGAAGGACTGAAATCCTGCAGCGCCCGCAAGGTCCCACTGCTCAAGAAAGCACATATACATGCCCGTCTGAAGTTTGCCAAGAACATCTGAATGATTCAGAGGAGAACTGGGTGAAAGTGTTGTGGTCAGATGAGACCAAAATCGAGCTCTTTTGCATCAACTCAACTCGCCGTGTTTGGAGGAGGAGGAATGCTGCCTATGACCCCAAGAACACCATCCCCACCGTCAAACATGGAGGTGGAAACATTATGCTTTGGGGGTGTTTTTCTGCTAAGGGGACAGGACAACTTCACCGCATCAAAGGGACGATGGACGGGGCCATGTACCGTCAAATCTTGGGTGATTTCCCTCAGCCAGGGCATTGAAAATGGGTCATGGATGGGTATTCCAGCATGACAATGACCCAAAACACACGGCCAAGGCAACAAAGGAGTGGCTCAAGAAGAAGCACATTAAGGTCCTGGAGTGGCCTAGCCAGTCTCCAGACCTTAATCCCATAGAAAATCTGTGGAGGGAGCTGAAGGTTCGAGTTGCCAAACGTCAGGCTCGAAACCTTAATGACTTGGAGAAGATCTGCAAATAGGTGTGGGACAATATCCCTCCTGAGATGTGTGCAAACCTGGTGGCCAACTACAAGAAACGTCTGACCTCTGTGATTGCCAACAAGGGTTTTGCCACCAAGTACTAAGTCATGTTTTGCAGAGGGGTCAAATACTTATTTCCCTCATTAAAATGCAAATCAATTCATAAAAATTTTTACATGCGTTTTTCTGGATTTTTTTGTTGTTATTCTGTCTCTCACTGTTCAAATAAACCTACCATTAAAATGATAGACTGATCATTTCTTTGTCAGTGGGCAAACTTACAAAATCAGCAGGGGATCAAATACTTTTTTCCCTCACTGTACATGGTGAAGGCAGGGCAGAGCTAGATGCTTGTTGGCAACACTCCTCTCTCAGTCCCATCCCAGAACCTCAAATTGGCTGGGGTGATAAATAACATGTGTGGTGCCATAAGGAGAAGGGTGTGGACTCTCTGTGGACCATTCAGCTTGCACTCTTAGACTATTCCTTTCATTTAGGTTTTTCTTTCTTTTTCCTATTTTCTACATTGTAGAATAATAGTGAAGACATCAAAACTATGAAATAACACATTTGGAATCATGTAGTAACCAAAAAAGTGTTAAACAATTCTAAATATATTTTATATTTGAGATTCCTCAAATAGCCACCCTTTGCCTTGATGACAGCTTTGCACACTCTTGTTTTCTTGTTTTCCCTACACACCATAATTCACTAAATATCAGTTATGTAATTAAGCTATTTTAGGCTGAGACCATATTATACCACATCAATCACAGAGTGAAGTGGAAAAACATAGCGATCTAAAGTAGGCACAATGGCGTTACATAAATATGCTGATAAGACTGTTTGTTTATCCATGCAGTGCGCAGGCAGGTGGAGAGGCCTAAAGACATGAGACATATCTATAATAGAAAGATAGGAGGGCTCTGTTTGTGGCTTCACTGGGCAGGCTGTGGAAGGGGGACAGAGGACTGCTATAGTACATTAGAAGCAGGGATGCTGCAGGGAAGCCTGTCAGGGCTGCTATCCATCGCTGTGACTCTCTGTCATGGTAGAGAGCTGAGTGCTTATAGTGAAGGGGGTTTAGGATGGCTTTATTAATGTAGGAACAGATAGAGAGAGAAGATTGAGAAAGCAAGAAAGAGGGAGAAGGAGAGAAAAAGAGATAGAGACAGAACATGACTAAGAGAGGGTGAGTTAGTGAAAGAGAAATTGAGAGACAGAGACTTTGACAGAGGGAGTGAAAGAGAGATAGAGACAGAACATGACTAAGAGAGGGTGAGTTAGTGAAAGAGAAATTGAGAGACAGAGACTTTGACAGAGGGAGTGAAAGAGAGATAGAGACAGAACGTGACTAAGAGAGGGTGAGTTAGTGAAAGAGAAATTGAGAGACAGAGACAAAGTAAAGTCAATACGTTAGAAACTGGAGAGAAGGGAGGTGCCAGTGCTGGCTGCAGGGCCTGAGAATACTCTACAGCCTCTTGTCTCTCAGGGAGGTTAGTCAGGCTGAGTTTGTGTGGCATAAAGCCTCTGGACTTATATTAAGGGAATGGAGTGTATATTAGGGTAATGGAGGCTGTTGTATTGGATTTACCGTTTGTCCACCATGTCTCCTAAAGGTCTGAACCAAGAGTTTGATATCCGACCATTTCTTACATGAATATGTTACGTTGATTTCTCCTGCCATCCAGGTCTCCACTAGGTCATTTTGTACATATGTATATGTTAGATTTTCTGTGACTACTACATGTGCCCATCTCATTGATATCAATTTATTAGAGGCACTAAAGTTGTTTTTGAAATAGGTCACTGTAATTATATCTACGGCCACTGCATTTCCTGCGCGTAATGGTTTTATGGGTGGGTATTCCAACAGTTTCCAGCGTAAGCTTTGTTACTGTTTCCTAGGTTTTAACTATGTACCTCTGTGATTAATTATGATTGACTATACGCAAAAGTGAATTGAATTGAATTGTTTTCACACCCACCATGCGTCATGTGTGTAATGGTCATGTGAGGTGTGTCACGCCCTGACTTATGGGACTCTAGTATGTTGAGTCAGGGTGTGGAGTTCTATGTTGTATTTTCTATGTTCTCTTTCTAGGTGTTGTATTTCTATGTTTGGCCGGGTGTGATTCCCAATCAGAGACAGCTGTCGCTCGTTGTCTCTGATTGGGGATCATACTTAGGCAGCCTGTTTGCTATCATTAGTTGTGGGATCTTGTTCTGTGTAGAGGCTTGTATTGTGTTTAGCCTGAGGACTTTACGTTACGTTGTTTTGTTCGTGTGTTTATTCGTTAAATAAACATGTATGCATTTCACGCTGCGCCTTGGTCTGACCCGTCCTTCAACAAGCGTGACAAGGTGAAATGTGTATATTTTGGGATGTATCGGTTTGACCTGACGAAGATCCGTTTGGGATCGAAACGTTGTCAATAAAGCGGTGAATTGGGAGCGTAAACAGTGTGCGGGCCTTCCTGTTCTTTACGGGAATGGAGGCTGTGACAGATCTTAACTGTTGCACATTACTAGCCCAGGGTAACCACTGTTTTCTCCAACACCATACTCCAATCTGGTCTGGTGAATGCACTTAAGCACTTAGCTATCCCTGTTCAGCTCAGCTCCTCATCCCTGCATGGGTAACCAGAATGATCAGCCATTGACACCAATAAAACAGTAATCAAGTGATTAAGTAAAAGAGCAGAGAGGAGCAGCCGTAGAGCTGCATGGTGTTGGTCTCTCAGCCATGGGCCTAGCTGTCTGGCTGACAGTTTCCAGAGACTATCCATTAAATCACGGAGATGAATGCCGCCATGACAGAACCGGGATTCCCAACTGACTGGGGCTGCTCCAGCTGTCAGTCATGAGTGTTATACTGGCATTCCCAACACACAAATCAAATCAAATCAAATCAATTGGTCGCATACACATATTTAGCAGATGTTATTGCAGGTGTAGCGAAATGCTTGTGTTCCTAGCTCGAATAGTGCAGTAATATCTAACAATATACAACAATACACACAAATCTAAAAGAAAATATTAGGACGAGCAATGTCGGAGTCTGGAGTATAAATATATATATATATATATATATATATACAGCATTACAGTATGTGATGGGATGTATAGACATTATGGACAGTATGTGGATATAATACGTATATGAACAGCAATAGTTGAATAGGATGGACTTGACTTGAATACAGTATATACATATGAAATGGGTAAAAGAGTATGTAAACATTATTAAAGTGACCAGTGTTCCATGTCTATGTACATAGGGCAGCAGCCTCTAAGGTGCAGGGTTGAGTAACCGGGTGGTAGCCAGCTAGTGACTAAGTTCAGTTCTGGATGGAGGTCGGCTAATGATTGTTATTTAACAGTCAGATGGCCTTGAGATAGAAGCTGTTTTTCAGTCTCTCGGTCCCAGCTTTGACGCACCTGTACTGACCTCGCCTTCTGGATGATAGCGGGGTGAACAGGCCGTGGCTCGGGTGGCTGAGGTCCTTGATGATCTTACATTTACATTACATTTTAGTAATTTAGCAGACGCTCTTATAGTTAATGAGTGCATACATTTTTCATACTGGCCCCCCGTGGGAATCGAACCCACAACCCTGGTGTTGCAAGCGCCATGCTCTACCAACTGAGCTACAGGAGGGCTTATGCGGTTTGAATGATTTTCAGAGTCTGCATCCCAAATAAAACCCTATGCCAAGGGTCAAATCTTCTTGGCCTTCCTGTGACAACGGGTGGTGTAGATGTCCTGGAGGGCAGGCAGTGTGCCCACGTTGAGGAGTTGGGCAGACCGCACCACCCTCTGGAGAGCACTGCGGATGCTTGACAGGATGCTCTCAATGGTGCTTCTGCAAAAGTTTGTGAGGGTGTTAGGGGCCAAGCCGAATTTCTTCAGCCTCTTGAGGTTGAAGAGGCGCTGGTGCGCCTTCTTTACCACACTGTCTGTGTGGGTGGACCATTTCAGATTGTCAGTGATGTGTACGCCGAAGAACTTGACGCTTTTCACCTTTTCCACTGAAGCCCGTCGATGTGGATGGGGTGTGCTTCCTCTGCTGTCTCCTGAAGTCTACGATCAGCTCCTTCGTTTGGTTGACGTTGAGGGAGAGATTATTTTCCTGGCACCCCTCCACCAGGGCCCTCACCTCCTCCCTGTAGGCTGTCTCGTCATTGTTGGTAATCAGGCCTACTACTGTTGTGTTGTCTGCAAACTTGATGATTGAGTTGGAGGCGTGCGTGGCCACGCAGTCATGGGTGAACAGGTAGTACAGGAGGGGGCAGGGCACGCACCCTTGTGAGGCCCCCGTGTTGAGAATCAGCGTAGTGGAGGTGTTGTTGCCTACCTACACCACCTGGGGGCAGCCCGTCAGGAAGTCCAGGACCCAATTGCACAGGGTGGGGTTCAGATCCAGGGCCCCGAGCTTAATGATGAGCTTGGAAGGTACTATGGTGTTGAAGTCTGAGCTGTAGTCAATGAACAGCATTCTTACATAGGTATTCCTCTTGTCCAGATGGGATAGGGCAGTGTGCAGTGCGATGGCATCATCCGTGGATCTATTGGGGCGGTATGCAAATTGCAGTGGGTCTAAGGTGTTGTGTAAGGTGGAGGTGATATGATCCTTAACTAGCCTCTCAAAGCCCTTCATGATGACAGAAGTGAGTGCTACAGGACGATAGTCATTTAGTTCAGTTACCTTCGCTTTCTTGGGCACAGGAACAATGGTGGACATCTTGAAGCAAGTGGGGACAGCAGACTGGGATAGGGAGAGATTGAAAATGTCCGTAAACACTCCAGCCAGCTGGTCTGCGCATGCTCTGAGGACGCGGCTAGGGAGCAAGATGTCGGTGTCCGCGACGTGGCTGGCTTTCCCTTTGTAATCTGTGACTGTCTGGAGTCCCTGCCACGCAAACAACACACATGCACAGTTCTACCCAACTAACACACAATTAGCCTCAAAAACAATTAAATTAGCGTAAATTATAAGTCGTGAGGGACCAGCCATCAAATTCACTCAGGGGGCTGAGTGTGTAACACAATATCACAGGGATAATTACATGGAGTGGTTTCAGCCATTACTGTACAGCCATTGATGGCTATGACTGCACCTGTTGCTTTCCTATCAAAGTCACGGCGGCAACCCAAATGGCACCCTATTCCCTATAGAGTGCACTACTTTTGACCAGAGCCATGGGCTTTATAGGGAATAGGGTGCCACTTTGGGATGCAACCCACCGTCCAGTATATGGACAAAGGCATGTTGTTTGTCAAATGGTTGAGGAGGGAAATTGGATGCTGAGTACTCTAGATTACCTGCAGGCTTTTAAAGCCACACTACAGTACTACAGAATGTACAGTGACCTTTCAAACCGCTTTTATAATGGAAAAGCTGAGATGGGTTCCATTCTAGAATGATCTTATGTGATGACCTAACCATGAGTACACTCTGGTGCTGTACATATCACTACAGTACAGTGCCACCAGCAGAGCCAGTGACATTTCACACCCACTTTATGTAACAGTCTTTGATTGAACATCTTTATATGAAGGTATTTTATCTCCACAGGTGGGCATTCCCTCACCATCTCTCAGACCCCAGAAACCCAGCAATTAAAACCATCTAATTCAATCTGTAAGACCTCATGCATGATCCTTACCTGATAAGCTACTGTACCACACTGCTGTAGATCACAAAAAAGGAAAGATATGTTCTCCTGCATGGTATTGCATTTTATGATGTTATAGCCAGCCAATAAATATTCTCAGAGTACAATACAGTCAGAGAGCTCAATCAGTAAACCTTGAGCTGGCAATGAACGGTTTCTCAGTGAAGCCGTAGAGAAGAGAAAACTAATGAAGAGATCATTCCTCAGACTTCAAAGCTCACTCACTAACTTCAGCTGACAAGATTCACATCCTTTGATTTATCATGTTTAGTTAATGTGGTGTAATTAGTGTTAGTGATGGTTGTATGTCTCGAAAAACTCTCAGAAAGTATAACAATGTCTGTATTTAGCAGGAAAAAACAATCCCCAAATAGTTGATAACATTGATAACCCTCATCCCTTCTTCATCTTACAAATGTTTTGGAGATGTTTGATGTGTATATTTTGGCATGTGAAGCCCCCCCTTCCCGCCTGCAAAGTGGGCACAGGGACTGGGGCCAGCCAGAAATGAGGTGATTTCTATAGGGTGGCATGGGAGAAAGAGAGGGAGACGCTAGCAGGCATGATGCATGGCCCAGTGATTGCTTTTTCATCACTCTGTCAGGCCTGTTTAAGACCCCCTGTTCTTAATTCCCCATTGTCTTGTCCAATAGAAAAGTTCAGTTGGGTTTGCATTGGCTGTTGGGGTAAACACTTGAGCTGTTTCCCAAAAAGCAATAGGGCTCTGGTCAAAAGTAGTGCACTACATAGGGAATAGGGTGCCATATGGGATGCAGCCTCAGACTAGAGACAGGGCTGAGTAACTTGGTGGCTCAGTGTTGTTGTTGCACAGTCTCTAAACTGAGAAACCCCCCCTCCCCCGGTTCAGTCAAAATGTTCTGATGTTCTACCTGTGCTGAGACTATATAAAACATGAATCTACATTACAGAGAGTCATTTGCATGTGTCTGCAGTACACTGAAGTAGCTAATTAGGGAAATCACTTGTCTGTATAAGATCAATTTGAAAAACATTTGAAAAACACTCCATTCCATTCAACACTAACCAATATTTAATGAATGTGATTTAAGATTAAATACAGCTTTGATACAGTTGATGTGAGTTGACAAACATTGTCAGTCTGAATAATGGGAAGCAGAGTGATTGAGAGGGAATTTTCAGAGAAGGTAATTGGATTACAGTAGCTGCTTCAACTAGGCATGCATGGATCTGCCTCTGGAAAAGGGCATGTCAATCTTCAAAGACCAAAAAATAACCAAGAGAGAGGGAGTTACTTAAAACCAAATAAATCCTTGGCGTTTGCAAATCAGAGCACTGAGATTAAAATGAAAAATAAATACAAAAAATATATATATAAACCATAACAACAAACTAACGTTTGTGGGAGATTGTATTGACCGATAAGAAGGAGGGAAATTCTAACTTTACAAACCAATACATGCAGCAGAGCATCAAGCCCTGTCTGATTTCTGTTCAACTAACCTAATGTACAAACACATAAATGGATGTTTGAATTTGTTTGAATTTTGATGTTTCAAAGGCCTCATTTGTGATTTGTTGTGTGAAATTCTTTGTTCAACTGCACAAAACCGTGTGAATGTGTGCGAGTGAGCGTGCGTTTTTTTTATGTTTGAGCGTGCACGTATGTCTTCGAGAGCGAGCAGCTCCGCAGTACTACAATAGGAGATGGAGAGAGTTGAACAGATGTTCAGGGGGCATTAGAGCCCTCTCATGCCCCCGGTGTACCCTGTGTGTAACATACCTTGTGATTGGTCCATGTGTCCCAGTGTCTCGATCTGCTCCACCAGGTCGTTGGAGTTCCACTGGCTCATCCCCAGGAGGATGGCACTCTTCCCCTCCAGCACATCTGCTGGGACACACACAGACACACAGGGAGGAGGGTTACAATCTGTCTGTTGTGACACACACAGACACACAGGGAGGAAGATTTATATTTACATTTCATTTTAGTCATTTAGCAGACACTCTCATCCAGAGTAACTTACAGGAGCAATTAGGGTTAAGTGCCTTGGTCAAGGGCACATCGGCAGACTTTTCACCTAGTCGGCTCGAGGATTCAAACCAGCGACCTTTCAGTTACTGGCCCACCATTACATTAACTTTCGGTTAATGGCTACCTGCCACCCACCATTAGATTATCATAGAACCCAATCACATAGAAACAAATCACATAGTTGATGCTGAGAACTGAACAGATTATCTGGTTGGTTAACAAAGAGGAGGGGGGAAATCCAGACAGACGCAGGAATAGACCCAGGGACACTGGGACACTGGGACACACACACACACACAGGGACAGCAGTTAAAATCTGCTGGGACTCAGACACACAGAGAGCGGGGTTAGATTAATATTTATTTAGTTCTGTCAATACAGACATTTCCAAACAGTTTATTTCTGTCCTTGTCACGGTTTCGGCCGAGACTGCTCCTCCTCCTGGTTCGGGCAGGCTTCGGCGTTCGCCGTCCCCGGAGTACTAGCTGCCACCGTTGAATGTTTCGTGGTGTGATTGCTTTGGTCTGTCTTGTACACCTGTGTCTGTTTGTGTTCTGATTACGTGTCCTATAAATTCCCTGTTTGGTATTGGTTAGATTGTGTGTTGTTGTCTGCCTGTATTTTCGGAGCTGCGTTTTGACGCTCTGTTTGTTTGTTTAGTGTTTACGCATGGTTTACGTATTCACTCGCCTCTGTTTGTTTTCGAGGCCGTGTATTGTAATTTAGCACTTTTGACTAGTAAAGTCTGTTGGACGAAGCCTCTGTGTCCTGCGCCTGACTCCTCCACCACATCCACATCGGTTCTACTGACAGAACAACACACCATCTATGGAGTCAGCAGGAGCAGCTGCGACACCCAAGTCGCTGGAGGAACGGATCAGCTATCAGGACACCATGATCCGGCAACTTGGGTCCGCCATGGACGAGGTGTCCAACACTCTGCGCCGGTTGGTTACTGGGGAGGTGCCCACGTCTTCTTACACCATCCCATCACCAACGGCCAGTCCTCCTCTCTCAGCACCGGAACCCAGGGGCATTCGGCTCTCGCTCCCGAGGGCATATGACGGTTCTGCAGCCGGGTGTCAGGGGTTCCTCCTGCAGGTGGAACTTTACCTGGCTACCCTACACCCAGCGCCCTCGGGATACGAGAGTGTCTCCGCCCTCATCTCCTGTCTATCCGGCAAGGCGTTGGAGTGGGCCAACGCCGAATGGAGGGGAATAGACGCCGCTACCATCACCTACGCGGAGTTCTCCCGCCGCTTCAGGGCTGTCTTCGATCACCCACCTGAGGGAAAGGCGGCGGGGGAGCGTCTGTTCCACCTCCGACAGGGGAAGAGGAGCGCACAGGAGTTCGCCCTGGAGTTCCGGACTCTAGCGGCGGATGCGGGGTGGAATGAGAGGGCCCTCATCGACCATTACCGGTGTAGCCTACGAGAGGACGTTCAGTCGTGAGCTGGCCTGCAGGGACACCAACCTATCCTTCGACCAGTTGGTGGACATCTCCATCCGTCTCGACACCCTGCTGGCTACCCGCGGACGTCCCGAGTGGGGGGTCGCCATTTCACCCTCCAGCACCTCCGAGCCGATTCCCATGGAGCTCGGTGGTGCTGGCGCTGAGAGAGGAGGAGAGAGAACCCGAGGGGGCCATCCCCTGCACCAACTGTGGCCGTGGAGGACACACCGCGGCCAGGTGCTGGGGAGGGTCTCCTGGGAGAGGGGACAACAGGTCACGCACTGGGGAGTCATTTCAGGTGAGTAGGCGCCCCACTTACCCAGAGCTCTCTGTTGGTCACATGAGTATTCCTGTGAGATTTCCACAGGTGGCACCTCATTCCCAGCATAAGGCGCTAGTAGATTCAGGCGCAGCTGGGAATTTTATTGATCGTGCATTTTGTCATAGGTTAGGAATTCCCCTTCGGCCGGTAGAAGCCCCCTTTTCTGTCCACGCCCTAGACAGCCGGCCGTTGGGGTCGGGGCTGATCAGAGAAGTCACAGCACCACTTAAGATGACGACGCAGGGGGGTCATGAGGAGATCATTCAGTTGTATCTGATTGACTCTCCTGCGTACCCCGTGGTGCTGGGGCTTCCCTGGTTAAGCGCCCATGATCCTACCATTGCGTGGCAACAGAGGGCTCTTATGGAGTGGTCTGCCCAGTGTGTAGGGAAATGTCTAGGTGTTTCCTTAGGGGCGACCTCGGTAGAGAGTCCGAACCAAGTGCCCGCAATGTCGCATTCCCCCTGAGTATGAGGACTTAGCACTTGTGTTCAGCAAAAGCGAGGGCAACACGGCTACCACCTCATAGACAGGGGGACTGTGCGATAAATCTCCAAACAGGAGCGGCACTTCCGCGGAGCCGTGTGTATCCCCTGTCTCAAGAGGAGACTGCGGCTATGGAGACTTACATAGCCGAGTCCTTGGCACAGGGATACATTCGGTCCTCCACTTCCCCGGTTTCCTCGAGTTTCTTCTTTGTGAAGAAGAAGGACGGGGTTTGCGCCTGTGTATTGATTACCGTAGTCTCAATCAGATCACGGTTAAGTACAGTTACCCTCTTCCACTGATTGCGACTATGACGGAGTCATTACGCGGAGCGCAGTTCTTCACAAAGTTGGATCTCAGGAGCGCGTACAATCTGGTGCGCATTAGGGAGGGGGATGAATGTAAAACGGCATTTAGTACCACCTCGGGTCATTACGAGTATCTCGTCATGCCATACGGGTTAATGAATGCTCCTTCAGTCTTCCAATCCTTTGTTGACGAGATTTTCCGGGACAGGGTGTGGTAGTGTACATCGACGACATCCTAGTGTACTCTTCTACACGAGCCGAGCATGTAGCCCTGGTGCGCCGAGTGTTGAGAAGACTGTTGGAGCATGACTTGTATGTCAAGGCAGAGAAATGCCTGTTCTTCCAGGAGTCCGTCTCCTTTTTGGGTTATCGGTTGTCCGCGTCTGGTGTGGAGATAGAGGTAGACTGTGTGTCGGCCGTGCGTAATTGGCAAACTCCAACCACTGTAAAAGAGGTGCAGCAGTTCTTGGGTTTTGCTAATTACTACCGGAGGTTTATCCGGGGCTTTGGACAGGTTGCAGCTCCCATTACGTCCCTGCTAAAGGGGGGTCCGGTTCGTTTGCAGTGGTCAGCTGAGGCGGACAGGGCATTTGTCAAACTGAAGAACCTGTTCACCTCGGCCCCGGTGCTGGCGCATCCGGATCCCTCTTTACCATTCCAAGTAGAGGTAGACGCGTCCGAGACCGGTATTGGGGCAGTCCTGTCACAACGGTCCGGCACGCCACCTAAGCTCCGCCCCTGTGCGTTCTACTCCAAGAAGCTCAGCTCGGCGGAGCGCAATTATGACGTTGGGGACAGGGAGTTGTTAGCTGTAGTCCAGGCCCTAAAGGTGTGGAGCCATTGGCTTGAGGGGGCTCAACACCCTTTCCTCATTCTGACTGATCACCGTAACCTGGAGTACATCCGGGCAGCTAGGAGACTGAACCCTCGTCAGGCTAGGTGGAACATGTTCCTGACCCGGTTTGTTTTTAAGATCACATACATCCCAGGGTCCCAGAACGGTAAGGCAGACGCCCTGTCCCGGCGGTATGACACAGAGGAGAGGGCCATTGAGCCTACTTCCATACTGCCGGAGTCTTGTCTGGTGGCTCCGGTGGTATGGGAGGTCGATGCGGAAATCGAGCGGGCACTGCGTGCCGACCCTACTCCCCCGAGTGTCCTGTGGGGCGGACGTACGTTCCGCTCGAGGTTCGTGATCGTCTTATTTATTGGGCTCATACATCACCCTCCTCTGGACATCCAGGTATTGGCCGGACAGTGCACTGCCTTAGCGTGAAATACTGGTGGCCAACGTTAGCTAAGGATGTGAGGGTTTATGTCTCCTCCTGCTCGGTGTGTGCCCAGTGTAAGGCGCCTAGACATTTGCCCAGGGGTAAGTTACATCCCCTGCCCGTTCCACAACGACCATGGTCCCACCTCTCGGTGGATTTTGTAACCGACCTACCCCCTTCCCAGGGGAATACCACCATTTTGGTCGTTGTGGATCGGTTCTCCAAGGCCTGTCGTCTCCTCCCAATGCCGGGTCTCCCTACTGCCCTACAGACCGCCGAGGCCCTATTTACCCACGTGTTCCGGCACTATGGGGTCCCCGAGGATATTGTGTCTGACCGAGGTCCCCAGCTCACCTCCAGAGTCTGGGGGGCGTTCATGGAACGCTTGGGGGTCTCGGTGAGCCTTACCTCGGGGTACCACCCAGAGAGCAATGGGCAGGTTGAACGAGTCAACCAGGATGTGGGTAGGTTTCTGAGGTCCTATTGCCGGGACCGGCCGGAGGAGTGGTCTAGGTATATCCCCTGGGCAGAGATGGCCCAGAACTCTCTCCGCCACTCCTCCACCAACTTAACACCTTTCCAGTGTGTTTTAGGGTATCAGCCGGTCCTGGCACCGTGGCACGAGAGCCAGATCGAGGCCCTGCGGTGGACGAGTGGATTCGGCGCTTGGAGGAGACGTGGGACGCTGCCCATGTCCATCTGCAGCGGGCCATCTGTCAACAAAAGGCGGCGCCGATCGCCACCGCAGTGAGGGACCGGTGTACGCACCGGGGAGATCGAGTCTGGCTCTCGACTCGAAACCTGCCCCTCCGCCTGCCCTGCCGGAAGCTGGGTCGGCGGTTTGTGGGGCCCCTTTAAAGTCCTGAGAAGATTGAACGAGGTGTGTTACAGGTTACAACTGCCTATTGAGTACAAGAATATTAACCCCTCGTTCCATGTGTCTCTTCTCAGGCCGGTGGTAGCTGGCCCACTCCAAGAAGATGAGATAGGAGAGACCCCTCCGCCCCCTTTGGACATCGAGGGGGCCCCGGCGCACAGGGTCCGGACCATCTTGGACTCGAGGCGCCGGATGAGTGGTCTCCAGTATCTCGTGGAGTGGGAGGGGTACGGTCCGGAGGAACGGTGCTGGGTGCCTAGGAGGGACATCCTAGATCCATCCCTCCTGACTGAGTTCCACCGTGGGCATCCCACGCGCCCGGGTCCGTGTCCTCCTGGCCGTCCCCGAGGCCGGGGTCGGCGCACGGCTGGGGCCGCGCGTCAAGGGGGGGGTACTGTCACGGTTTCGGCCGAGACTGCTCCTCCTCCTGGTTCGGGCAGGCTTCGGCGTTCGCCGTCCCCGGAGTACTAGCTGCCACCGTTGAATGTTTCGTGGTGTGATTGCTTTGGTCTGTCTTGTACACCTGTGTCTGTTTGTGTTCTGATTACGTGTCCTATAAGTTCCCTGTTTGGTATTGGTTAGATTGTGTGTTGTTGTCTGCCTGTATTTTCGGAGCTGCGTTTTGACGCTCTGTTTGTTTGTTTAGTGTTTACGCATGGTTTACGTATTCACTCGCCTCTGTTTGTTTTCGAGGCCGTGTATTGTAATTTAGCACTTTTGACTAGTAAAGTCTGTTGGACGAAGCCTCTGTGTCCTGCGCCTGACTCCTCCACCACATCCACATCGGTTCTACTGACAGTCCTTTGCTACATTTCCCCTAGTTTAGCCAACCCCAGACACAGCAGTTGTGGAAAGAGACTACATCAGTGACACACGGCATGTAACTACCAATCAGAGGATACTCCCATTTGACCGTCATCAGAGCCAGGTGAAGCGACAGCGTGATGTGCTAATGATGAGCATGAGCCATGGTCAGAGTGGTTGTCTGCTGTGATGGTCGCTCTAGGCTGCTGCAGTCACAGTACCATGGTCAGATGGTAGTCCTTGATGGTCCGGCTCATAGAGACAGAGTGACACACCATGTCCAATACACTGCTTTCTCTCTCGCTCTCTCACACACACCCACGCCTGCCTGGCATCTCAGAGTGTCTGTGACACTGTTCCGCCAGGCCTGTCGACTACGATCACACTGGCAGGCCTACTGGTCACTGTCTGTCTCTATAGCCCTTTACCTCCCTTCTCTTCCTCTCTTTCTGTCTGTCTCTGTCGATGCCAACACACACACACATGCAAATACACAAAAATGTGTAGATGCATTTCAAACAAATATAAAAAGGTATGCAAATACTGTGCATTAATATGTGTAGATGCAGACAACGCACGCACGCACGCACGCACACACGCACACACACACACACACACACACACACACACTTCAGCATCCAGATCCCAACAACATCCTGCAGGAGTTGAGAAAGGCCAGAGTTAAGACAGGCATGCATGCAGGTTTTAACCAAGCACTGAAAATGCACTGAGTCATCTCCCAGAGAGCAGCGCTGATGAGAGCAGCTTACAGCCACAACGGAAGAACACAACGCCTGTGAGGTGTGAAACATGTTTAAAGGAGAGAGAAGAACACAACAGAAAGCCTGGCGCTCCGAGCAGAGGAAAGGAGATTTAATCTATGCAAACAGATCAAATATACAAGCAGCCAGAACCAGATAACACAGACTAAATAAAAAACCTCCACCGCCCTAGCCCAGCGCCAAGAGGAGCAGAAGGAAAGCCAAAATAAAGCAACATCTGATTCAGATTCAGAGAGGGAAGAAATGAATGAAGGATGAGATTGGCCTACAACTGACAGCCCTAGATGAGAAAGAAGAGAGTGGGAGGGATGCAGGAACGTCGTTCAACCTGACAGCACGGAGAGCGAGGGAGAGGGAAAGAGGGAGAGAAGAAAAGGAAGACTGTATAGAGCAGGAGGTATACAGTCAGAACGGATGTACACTCTGGATGACAATGATCACTATGTCAACAACATCATCATGGTTCCAAACAGGACAGCACAAAAATACCCACTGTAGACTAGCTACAGCGTATGACAATGAATATTTGTTTATTTAGTTTAAACAATTTAGGGGGTAGATCAGCTTTAATATTGCAGATAGATTGTGGCTTCCATCAATGTAATTGTCTGCATCATTTCCAATCCCCCATATATGTTTTGGTAAATACATATATAAAATATACATATATTTTTTGAATATATTTTCCTTTATTATGTTCCCCTAACCCTACCATCCCTCCCCTAATTGGAGTAAACTAATGAACAACAACTCTTAGGCTTCTACTTCCAGCTTATACAGTGCATTTGGAAAGTATTCAGACGCCTTGACTTTTTCTACATTTTGTTACGTTACAGCCTTATTCTAAAATTGATTAAATAAATAAAAGTCCTCATCAATCTACACACAATACCCCATAATGACAAAGCGAAAACAGGTTTTTTAGAATTTTTAGCAAGTTTATTAAAAATAAAAAACAGAAATACCTTATTTACATAAGTATTCAGACCCTTTGCTATGAGACTCGAAATAGAGCTCAGGTGCATCCTGTTTTCATTGATCATCCTTGAGATGTTTCTACAACTTGATTGGAGTCCACCTGTGGTAAATTCAATTAATTAGACATGATTTGGAAAGGCACACACCTGTCTATATAAGGTCCCACAGTTGACAGTGAATGTCAGAGCAAAAACCAAGCCATGAGGTCGAAGGAATTGTCTGTAGAGCTCCAAGACAGGATTGTGTTGAGGTACAGAAAAATGTCTGCAGCATTGAAGGTCCCCAAGAACACAGTGGCCTCCATCATTCTTAAATGGAAGAAGTTTGGAACCACCAAGACACTTCCTTGAGCTGGCCGCCCGGCCAAACTGAGGAATCGGGAGAGAAGGGCCTTGGTCAGGGAGGTGACCAAGAACCCGATGTAAATGTAGTATTTCTGTTTTTTATTTTTTATAAATTTGCACACATTTCTAAAAACCTGTTTTTGCTTTGTGTAGATTGATGATGAAAAACAACAACAATTTAATCAATTTTAGAATAAGGTTATGACGTAAGAAAATGTGGAAAAAGTCAAGGGGTCTGAATACTTTCCGAATGCACTATATACATTTTACGGACACAGTATATGTTACGATAGTTATCTTTTGTTTGTTTT
This sequence comes from Coregonus clupeaformis, assembly GCF_020615455.1. Lineage (NCBI taxonomy): Eukaryota > Metazoa > Chordata > Actinopteri > Salmoniformes > Salmonidae > Coregonus > Coregonus clupeaformis. The sequence goes on from NC_059196.1 coordinate 7,136,712, forward strand.
TAGTCCCATCCTTCAGCTCCACTCAACCCCTCCCATCTATCTTTGAACACCATCCAGTTTTGATTTCTATTTGCCATATATTTTTCAACTGTGCTGTGATGTTTCACAAAAGTTCTGAAGCTTTCTATTCTCTTAGATTCTACATATTGTAAATTAAAGATAAACATTTTTGCTAAGAGTATTATTATATTATTGATCGATTGACTATGACTTATTCAATCACCCAGCAGTGCTATTTGCAGAGTTAGCTCCAGGTACAGTGGCTTGCGAAAGTATTCACCCCCCTTGGCATTTTTCCTATTTTGTTGCCTTACAACCTGGAATTAAAATGGATTTTTTGGGGGTTTGTTTCATTTGATTTACACAACATGCCTACCACTTTGAATATGCGAAATATATTTTTTTGTGAAATAAACAAGAAATAAGACAAAAAAACTGAAAACTTGAGCGTGCATATACTTTGTAGAGCCACCTTTTGCAGCAATTACAGCTGCAAGTCTCTTGGGGTATGTCTCTGTAAGCTTGGCACATCTAGCCACTGGGAATTTTGCCCATTCTTCAAGGCAAAACTGCTCCAGCTCCTTCAAGTTGGATGGGTTCCGCTGGTGTACAGCAATCTTTAAGTCATACCACAGATTCTCAATTGGATTGAGGTCTAGGCTTTGACTAGGCCATTCCAAGACATTTAAATGTTTCCCCTTGAACCACTTGAGTGTTGCTTTAGCAGTATGCTTAGGGTCATTGTCCTGCTGTAAGGTGAACCTCCGTCCCAGTCTCAAATCTCTGGAAGACTGAAACAAGTTTCCCTCAAGAATTTCCCTGTATTTAGCGCCATCCATCATTCCTTCAATTCTGACCAGTTTCCCAGTCCTGCCAATGAAAAACATTGTTCTCGGGGTGATGAGAGGTGTTGGGTTTGCGCCAGACATAGCGTTTTCCTTGATGGCCAAAAAGCCATCTCATCTGACTAGAGTACCTTCTTCCTTATACAGTGGGGGGAAAAAGTATTTAGTCAGCCACCAATTGTGCAAGTTCTCCCACTTAAAAAGATGAGAGAGGCCTGTAATTTTCATCATAGGTACACGTCAACTATGACAGACAAAATGAGAAACAAATTCCAGAAAATCACATTGTAGGATTTTTTATGAATTGATTTGCAAATTATGGTGGAAAATAAGTATTTGGTCACCTACAAACAAGCAATATTTCTGGCTCTCACAGACCTGTAACTTCTTCTTTAAGAGGCTCCTCTGTCCTCCACTCGTTACCTGTATTAATGGCACCTGTTTGAACTTGTTATCAGTATAAAAGACACCGGTCCACAACCTCAAACAGTCACACTCCAAACTCCACTATGGCCAAGACCAAAGAGCTGTCAAAGGACACCAGAAACAAAATTGTAGACCTGCACCAGGCTAGGAAGACTGAATCTGCAATAGGTAAGCAGCTTGGTTTGAAGAAATCAACTGTGGGAGCAATTATTAGGAAATGGAAGACATACAAGACCACTGATAATCTCCCTCGATCTGGGGCTCCACGCAAGATCTCACCCCGTGGGGTCAAAATGATCACAAGAACGGTGAGCAAAAATCCCAGAACCACACGGGGGGACCTAGTGAATGACCTGCAGAGAGCTGGGACCAAAGTAACAAAGCCTACCATCAGTAACACACTACGCCGCCAGGGACTCAAATCCTGCAGTGCCAGACGTGTCCCCCTGCTTAAGCCAGTACATGTCCAGGCCTGTCTGAAGTTTGCTAGAGTGCATTTGGATGATCCAGAAGAGAATTGGGAGAATGTCATATGGTCAGATGAAACCAAAATAGAACTTTTAGGTAAAAACTCAACTCGTCGTGTTTGGAGGACAAAGAATGCTGAGTTGCATCCAAAGAACACCATACCTACTGTGAATCATGGGGGTGGAAACATCATGCTTTGGGGCTGTTTTTCTGCAAAGGGACCAGGACGACTGATCCGTGTAAAGGAAAGAATGAATGGGGCCATGTATCGTGAGATTTTGAGTGAAAACCTCCTTCCATCAGCAAGGGCATTGAAGATGAAACATGGCTGGGTCTTTCAGCATGACAATGATCCCAAACACACCGTCCGGGCAACGAAGGAGTGGCTTTGTAAGAAGCATTTCAAGGTCCTGGAGTGGCCTAGCCAGTCTCCAGATCTCAACCCCATAGAAAATCTTTGGAGGGAGTTGAAAGTCTGTGTTGCCCAGCGACAGCCCCAAAACATCACTGCTCTAGAGGAGATCTGCATGGAGGAATGGGCCAAAATACCAGCAACAGTGTGTGAAAACCTTGTGAAGACTTACAGAAAACGTTTGACCTGTGTCATTGCCAACAAAGGGTATATAACAAAGTATTGAGAAACTTTTGTTATTGACCAAATACTTATTTTCCACCATAATTTGCAACTAAATTCATTTTTAAAAATGTGATTTTCTGGAAAAAAAAATCTAATTTTGTCTGTCATAGTTGACGTGTACCTATGATGAAAATTACAGGCCTCTCTGTCTTTTTAAGTGGGAGAACTTGCACAATTGGTGGCTGACTAAATACTTTTTTCCCCCACTGTAACAGTAATCCTTCTACACCCCCCATCCCCCACCCCCCCCATAAAAAAAGGGTAGTTGTCCCACTGGCTATCCTAAGTTGAATGCACTGCTAAATGCGTCTGCTAAATGACTTAAATGTAAAATATGTTTGGGGAGTCTCCCACATGCCTTTTGGCGAACACCAAACGTGTTTGCTTATTTTTTTCTTTAAGCAATGCCTTTTTTCTGGCCACTCTTCCGTAAAGCCCAGCTCTGTGGGATGTTCAAAGTTTCGCATATTTTTTTATAACCCAACCCTGATCTTTACTTCTCTACAACTTTGTCCCTGACCTGTTTGGGGAGCTCCTTGGTCTTCATGGTGCCGCTTGCTTGTTGGTGCCCCTTGCTTAGTGGTGTTGCAGACTCTGGGGCCTTTCAGAACAGATGTATATATACTAAGTTGACACTTAGATTGCACACAGGTGGACTTTATTTAACTAATTATGTGACTTCTGAAGGTAATTGGTTGCACCATATCTTATTTAGTGGCTTCATAGCAAAGGGGGTGAATACATATGCATGCACCACTTTTCCGTTATTTATTTTTTAGAATTTTCTGAAAAAAATTATTTGTTTCATTTCACTTCACCAATTTGGACTATTTTGTGTATGTCCATTACATGAAATCCAAATAAAAATCCATTTAAATTGCAGATTGTAATGCAACAAAATAGGAAAAACGCCAAGGGGGATGAATACTTTTGCAAGGCACTGTAAATGTTGCAATTCTTCAGTCATTCCTGAACCTGCTACCAAAAACAAGCTACATATGGAGAGTACCAAAACAAATTATTCTAATGTTTCTGTCTCTTCGCAGCAAAATCTGCAGAGCTGGAATGGTTGTATCCACAATATACACTACCAGTCAAAGGTTTGGACACACCTACTCATTCAAGGGTTTTTCTTTATTTTACAATTTTTTTACATTGTAGAATAATAGTGAAGACATCAAAACTATGAAATAACATATATGGAATCATGTAGTAACCAAAAAAGTGTTAAACAAATCTAAATATATTTTATATTTGAGATTCTTCAAATAGCCACCCTTTACCTTGATGACAGCTTTGCACACTCTTGGCATTCTCTCAACTTAATATACAGCAAAATAGTTGAATGAGTTTCCTGTAAACAATAGATATTATAATCCTTCTCTTTTAGCCAAGTAAATACTGATCTTATTATTATCTGCTAAGCCATTAAAATTATAACTGGCTATACTTATTTCACCATTTACCATAATGAGATACAAGTTTGAATTCTATTTATCATAATATATGTTTGTAAACTTACCATTAAAAAGTACCATAATGATTAAGTGTCCAAATAGCTATACCATGGTATTCGCACAGCTGCTGAGTAAACATCATATTGTTCTCCATTATTCCACCCGCTAAAACCTCCCCCCATCCCAAGTTGGATTGTCGTCCCAGTGACTGGCAGAACACCCCTGTCCACCTGTACCCTAGGGCCTTTGAGAGATTGGGACTCATCCTTTAAAAAGAGCACATAGTGCCACCCACAGAACAGAAGCAGATTAACAGCCAAAAGCATTTCCAACACACTCACCTCGATTTTATTGTATACAGTTATAAAATATATATATATAAAGATCTTGCATATCTTAATTTATTTCCACAATTAACTAATAATATGTATAATAATGTTGGCAGTTCATCAAAGGATTGTTACCTATAACCAGGACTGGCATTACATTTTTGGCAAGCAATTATTATTTTGACAAACAATTACTATGATTCATCCTGTTTTGTCCCTAACATCATTACCCCATGGCAACAGTTGTGGGATAAACACACACACACACACACACACACACACTCACTTCCCACCACAAACAACCACAAGCTCAGATGTTCAACAGTTGTTCCATCCCCGAGACAAACTCAAGAGAAGACTTGATGTAGCTGTTTGAGAAGGCATGCGAAATTGAGCAAGAATGGGTCCTAGCTGATGGAGCTCAGATACACCCCACTACCCTGAAGCACACACACACTGTGACCATTTCCCCAAGCATCTCTGTGCAGTCAGACCTTTTGATTATTTTGTGCCACCAGGGCCACAATAATTTGCCCCCTCTCTGATTGTCTGTGTGTGACCTTCTTCCCATGGGTTACTGCAGCTAGTATTTCCAGTACTGCCACTACATGGGTGGGGGCACCCCACCGGAATTCCCACCGGCTAGGTACAAGGTCGTCAAGGTTCTCATTAACAGCTTTGAGAAATTCCTTGTATATTATGCTCACCCGTCCGGGGGCTTTGGCTTTGTTGGACCAACCCTGCCAGGCAGACTCTTGAGGGGGCAGAGCTGCTTTAGTGGGTCTCTGACCGCATTTATCTTTCTGACTTGGCTGCATATAGGCTACTTGCAGTAGGCCTATAAAACAGATAAGGATTTCTCCTTAGTGTGTGAGTCACTCAGGTGGGTGTCTAGGGTACACCGTTGGGGACCGCTCTATCATGATAAGACAATAAATAAATCAACTATATTTATAATCTATTTTTAAATGTATATCCCATATCTGCACAAAATTGAAAGTTCTCTCTGTTTCAACTCCTGCTCGCAGATAATGGTTATTACATAACTTTGAGATAATGAAAGATGATGATTTGCTAGTATAAGTGAATAAGGGTGTCAAATTAGAGCTAGACATGACATTATAAAGGCTGTGGAAGATGGAGAGCATAACGGAGGAGTGAAAGTAGCCCACTGGCATGAATAGAGGAGCAGGTGTTTGGGGAGGAAGAGATAATAAATAGGTAGAAGGGAAAGGAAGAGGGATACTTTAGTTTAAGTCACTAACCAACTAAACATACCTAGAACAATGACTCACACAGGCTCAATTCAATAAACAAACCTTATCTACATTTACATTTAAGTCATTTAGCAGACGCTCTTATCCAGAGCGACTTACAAATTGGTGCATTCAACTTAGGATAGCCAGTGGGACAACCACCACTGGGGGAGGGGGGGTGTAGAAGGATTACTGTTATACTATTCCAGGTATTCCTTAAAGAGGTAGGGTTTCAAGTGTCTCCGGAAGGTGGTCAGTGACTCCGCTGTCCTGGCGTCGTGGGGGAGCTTGTTCCACCATTGGGGTGCCAGAGCAGTGAATAGCTTTGACTAGGCTGAGCGGGAACTGTGCTTCCGTAGAAGTAGGGGGGCTAGTAGGCCAGAGGTGGATGAATGTAGTGCCCTCGTTTGGGTGTAGGGTCTGATGAGGTAAGGAGGTGCCGTTCCCCTCACAGCTCTGTAGGCAAGCACCATGGTTTTGTAGTAGATGCGAGCTCCAACTGGAAGCCAGTGGAGTGTGCGGAGGAGCGGGGTGACATGAGAGAACTTGGGAAGATTGAACACCAGACGGGCTGCAGCGTTCTGGATAAGTTTCCCTTACATCCACAACACAATGAATTACTCAATGTCAAGTGAGTCTTTGCAGCACAAAATATAGTGTGGAGAACACAGCAGACTATTTACAAGACCAAGGCTGTAAGACATTGCAAAAGTATTCATCTGTTTAAAACATAGCAAAAACCACCTTAGCCTACACCTGCTGTGACAAAGCCTGGAGCAACAAAGAAGACATTCATAATGGAAGAATACATGCTGATGTCACGATCGTCGACTGAAGACACGGACCAAGGCGCAGCGTGATAAGCGTACATTTTATTTGTAGTGCACCACACGAACAAAACAACAAACCAAACGATACGTGAAGTCCTAGGTTAATACAAAACAAACCTTACGGAACAAGATCGCACAAATACTAGTGCAACACCGGACCGGGCTGACGACGCGCACCACTGGCTTGGTGCGGGGAGCAGGAACGGGCCGGACCGGGCTGACGACGCGCACCACTGGCTTGGTGCGGGGAGCAGGAACAGGCCGGACCGGGCTGGCGAAGCGCACCACAGGCTTGGTGCGAGGGACAGGAACAGGCCGGACCGGGCTGGCGACGCGCACCACTGGTTTGGTGCGAGGGGCAGGAACAGGCCGGACCGGGCTGGCGACGCGCACCACAGGCTTGGTGCGAGGGACAGGAACAGGCCGGACCGGGCTGGCGACGCGCACCACTGGTTTGGTGCGAGGGGCAGGAACAGGCCGGATCGGGCTGGCGACGCGCACCATTGGCTTGGTGCGTGGGACAGGAACAGGCCGGACCGGGCTGGCAACGCGCACCACTGGCTTGGTGCGAGGGGCAGGAACAGGCCGGACCGGGCTGGCGACGCGCACCACTGGCTTGGTGCGGGGAGCAGGAACAGGCCGGGCTGGACTGGGAACACGCACCATTGGCTTGGTGCGGGGAGCTGGAACGGGCCGGGCCAGACTGTGGAGGCGGACTGGAGGTCTGGAGCGGAGAGCTGACACAACCCGTCCTGGCTGAATGCCTATTTCCGCACAATATGTGTGAGGCATCAGCACAGGACGTACAGGGCTGTGCACTCGTACTGGCGCTACAGCACGTGGCACTGGCGCAGGATATCCGGGACCAAGGAGGGGTACTTCCTAGCCTGAGTACGGGGAGTTGGCTCTGCTCTACCTCTAGGCTCCGCCAACCACCCTTTTAGCCCCCCCAAATTTTTTTATTGGGGCTGTCTCTCGGGCTTCCTCCTCGGCCGGTACCCTCTGCGTTGTCGCTGCTCCTCTCTGTAGCGTGCCTCCACAGTCTCCTCTCCTGCCTGGGCATTCAACTTTGCTCATGGCCCTTTGCCCGCGAATATCTCCTCCCAAGACCACCATTTGCCCACCTGGGACATCGCCATCTTCTCCTCCTGGGCACGCTGCTTGGTCCTCTTATGGTGGGATCTTCTGTCACGATCGTCGACTGAAGACACGGACCAAGGTGCAGCATGATAAGCATACATTTTATTTGTAGTACACCACACGAACAAAACAACAAACCAAACGATACGTGAAGTCCTAGGTTAATACAAAACAAACCTTACGGAACAAGATCCCACAAATACTAGTGCAACACAGGCTGCCTAATTATGGTCCCCATTCAGAGACAACGAGCTACAGCTGCCTCTGATTGGGAACCACCCTGGCCAACATAGATCTAAACGATCTAGAACGAAAACATAGAAAAACTAAACAAAGCAAATCCACACCCTGGCTCAACATTTAAGAGTCCCCAGAACCAGGGCGTGACAGCTGAACAAAAATATAAACGCAACATGCAACAACGTCAATGATTTTACTGAGTTACAGTTCATATAAGGAAATCAGTAAATTGAAATAAATTCATTAGTCTCTAATCAATGTCTTTCACATGACTGGGCAGGGGCGCAGCCATGGGTGGGCCTGGGAGGGCATAGGCCCACCCACTGGGGAGCAAGGCCCAGCCAATTATAATGAGTCTTTCCCCACAAAAGGGCTTTATTACATACAGAAATATTCTTCGGTTTCATCAGCTGTCCGGGTGGCTGGTCTCAGACATTCCCGCAGGTGAAGAAGCCAGATGTAGAGGTCCTGGGCTGGCATGGTTACACGTGGTCTGCGGTTGTGGGGCCGGTTGGACATACTGTCAAATTCTCTAAAACAACGTTGGGGGCAGCTCATGGTAGAGAAATGAACATTAAATTATCTGGCAACAGCTATGGTGGACATTCCTGCAGTCAGCATGCCAATTGCACGCTCCCTCAAAACCTGAGTTATCTGTGGCATTGTGTTGTGTGTCAAAACTGCACATTTTAGAGTGGCCTGTTATTGTCCCCAGCACAAGGTGCACATGTGTAATGATCATGCTGTTTAATCAGCTTCTTAATATGCCACACCTGTCAGGTGGATGGGTTATCTTGGCAAATAAGAAATGCTCACTAACAGGGATGTAAACAAATTTGTGCACAAAATTTGAGAGAAATAAGCTTTTTGTGCGTATGGAAAATTTCTGGGATCTTTTATTTCAGCTCATGAAACATGGGACTAACATGAGGAATGGATCCTGATAAAAACATATCTTTCTACAGATGACACCGTGTGTACTCAGGGCACATCTATGTGACATCCACAATTCATATTTTTTTATCCCACTTTAAAGGCATGCTTGTCAAGCAGGAGAGATATGAGACGTGAAAGATTGGAAGTGAGGACAGTCAGCAAAATCACTATGCAGGCTGAAAAACCTCTTTCCCTGTTGGATCCAATCTAAACGCACGAGAGACCAAATGGCTGCCCTCACTAATAGCAGGTTACACTGCACTACTAGGTAAATGTGTAAACAGCATGTGAGGTAGGTAAGGAGTTTTAAATAGAATGTTCCAATCAGGGAGTGTGAGCCTCAGTGTAGCACCGGTCTAGCTTGCTTACGCTTGTTTTCCATTTTCAGCAATGTGTGACTCCAGTCAGTAACTACCATAGCATGGGTCATGAGAAAACAAAGAATTACATGGAAAACCAGTGGCATGGTGCCTGTTGGCTGTATTTAAATTTCAAGTAAATACAGCAAGATACATTCTGAAAGCCCAAGCTTCCCTTCACCAATGCTGTTACAATATATTCTGACAAATTCCAGCCACATTTATTTCAAAGTACAAGAAGTGTTTGTGTACAGTGCCATGGTAATAAATTAGTAATGGGTCTACAATGAGTGGCTGTGGTGGTGGCCTGCGATAATGGGAAAGGCAATCTGTCTCCAGCAGCCATTTATTACCACTTTAAATCAGGGGAGCGGCTTAAACCCAACAGTAAATATGATCTGAATAAGGCTCACTCCAACAAATTCAACTCATTTTTCAAATTGTCATCAGATAACAAATCAGGATTAACACAGAAGAAATTTGTCAACAGCACAACGTCAATAAGCATGGTGATAGTTGATCTGGCATAGGCTTGCCTGCATGGGCCTGGAATGGAGAGCACTCATTCAGAATGATGGGAGATTTTCATGGCTTGTGAAATATACAGGAGTCATTGGTTAAAAGGGGCGGGGGTTGTATGGAGATAGTAGCTGTCTGGTGTGCAAAGGGTGAAAAGGGTGCATCTCTCTATCGATCAGAGTGAAGTCTATTACTCCAATCCATCTCCATAAAGCTGAGAGCCAAGCACAGAGCCTCTGAGCCTTTGTTGATTCCTTTAGATACTTTAAAGGGATGAAATGAGAACTAGTGAGCATGAACAGCACGTTAAGTCACAACAGTGGCAGACACAGCCATGCAGAGGCAAAGCATTACCTGGGAGAATCCATATCCTATTGAAGGTACAGCAAATGAGACAGCCCCATAATAATTGATGTATATCATAGGACAAGTTGATTTACACTATCTTGGTTTGACATAATCTAACACACTGTTATTATTAAAATTCATGCTATGTCCTATCAAAGCTGCTGTAAGGTTCTGTATTTATTTTCTTAGTTCACCTTGTGTTCTTGAACGTAGCCCTGTCTTTCATTTTTGTTCATGGATTTTTACATTTACGTCATTTAGCAGACGCTCTTATCCAGAGCGATTTACAGTTAGTGCATACATTATTCTTTTTTATTTTCATACTGGCCCCCCGTGGGAATCGAACCCACAACCCTGGTGTTGCAAACGCCATGCTCTACCAACTCGGGAGGTTACCTGTGTTAGTTACTCACCTGGTCTCATCAGCTCCTTATTTAGTTCAGTTCATTCTGTTTGTGCCTTGTGAGGTATTGTACCAAATGACTGCCTCGCCATGCTCTACCAACTGAGCTACCTCCCTGCCGGCCATTCCCTCCCCTACTCTGGGCCAATTGTGCGCTGCCCCATTGGTCTCCCGGTTGCGGCCGGCTACAGCAGAGCCTGGATTCGAACCAGGATCTCTAGTGGCACAGCTAGCACTGCGATGCAGTGCCTTAGACCACTGCGCCACTCGGGAGGTTACCTGTGTTAGTTACTCACCTGGTCTCATCAGCTCCTTATTTAGTTCAGTTCATTCTGTTTGTGCCTTGTGAGGTATTGTTCGTTTTGACTCTACTAAGCCTTTTCCTAGCTCGTTTGTGAGAACCATTTATAGTCTTCAGTCCTAGTTTAGCTTCACCTGCCTGTTTGCCTACCTGTATATGACCATTGCCTGCCTGTGACCATGATTCCTGCCTTCTGCGAAGGCGAAATAAACAACTGCCACGCTCTGCGTGTGAATCTACACCTTTTTCTCCCTGAGTATTCATTACAGAATACCTTACCAAAAAAAATACGGAATGGATTCAGCGGAGCTACAGCGGAGCTACAGCGGCGCCTAACCCAGCAAGAGGAGCGTATGGAGGAAATCTGCCATCTTCTCCGCAAGCCTATCCCTACTCCTCCGATGCCAGGTATCGTATCCCATAGCCCTCGTTCATTCATATCCATGCCGGGAAAATATGACGGTTCACCTGGGAAATGTCAGCGATTTCTGATGCAATGCAGCAAATACATTGAGCACAACCCCAATAAATTGTCGCAACCCCTATTACTAGCCTGTTCAACCTCTCTTTCGCAACGTCTGAGATCCCCAGAGATTGGAAAGCTGCCGCGGTCATCCCCCTCTTCAAAGGGGGTGACACTCTAGATCCAAACTGTTACAGACCTATATCCATCCTGCCCTGCCTTTCGAAAGTATTTGAAAGCCAAGTTAACAAACAGATCACCGACCATTTCGAATCCCACCGTACCTTCTCCGCTATGCAATCCGGTTTCGAGCTGGTCATGGGTGCACTTCAGCCACGCTCAAGGTCCTAAACGATATTATAACCGCGATCGATAATAGACAGTACTGTGCAGCCGTCTTCATCGACCTGGCCAAGGCTTTCGACTCTGTCAACCACCGCATTCTTATTGGCAGACTAAATAGCCTTGGTTTCTCAAATGACTGCCTCGCCTGGTTCACCAACTACTTCTCAGATAGAGTTCAATGTGTCAAATCGGAGGGCCTGTTGTCTGGACCTATGGCAGTCTCTATGGGGGTGCCACATGGTTCAATTCTTGGGCCGACTCTTTTCTCTGTGTATATCAATGATGTCGCTCTTGCTGCTGGTGACTCTCAGATCCACCTCTACGCAGACGACACCATTTTATATACATCTGGCCCTTCATTGGACACTGTGTTAACAAACCTCCAAACGAGCTTCAATGCCATACAACACTCCTTCAGTAGCCTCCAACTGCTCTTAAACACTAGTAAAACTAAATGCATGCTCTTCAATCGAACGCTGCTGGCACCCGCCCACCGGACTAGAATCACTACTCTCAACGGGTCTGACCTAGAGCATGTGGACAACTACAAATACCTAGGTGTCTGGTTAGACTGTAAACTCTCCTTCCAGACTCACGTTAAGAATCTCCAATCCAAAGTTAAATCTAGAATCGGCTTCCTATTTCGCAACAAAGCCTCCTTCACTCATGCTGCCAAACATGCCCTCGTAAAACTGACTATCCTACCGATCCTTGACTTCAGCGATGTCATTTACAAAATAGCCTCCAACACTCTACTCAGCAAATTGGATGTAGTCTATCACAGTGCCATCCGTTTTGTCTCCAAAGCCCCATACACTACCCACCACTGTGACCTGTACGCTCTTGTTGGCTGGTCCTCACTACATGTTCGTCGTCAAACCCACTGGCTCTAGGCCATCTATAAATCACTGCTAGGCAAATCCCCGCCTTATCTTAGCTCATTGGTCACCATAGCAGCACCCACCCGTAGTCTGTGCTCCAGCAGGTATATCTCACTGGTCATCCCCAAAGCCAACACCTCCTTTGGCCGCCATTCCTTCCAGTACTCTGCTGCCAATGACTGGAACGAATTGCAAAAATCTCTGAAGCTGGAGACTCTTATCTCCCTCACTAACTTTAAGCATCAGTTGTCAGAGCACCTTACCGATCACTGCACATGTACACAGCCCATCTGAAATTAGCCCACCCAACTACCTCATCCCTATATTGTTATTTTGCTCTTTTGCACCCCAGTATCTCTATTTGCACATAATCTCTTGCACATCTAGCATTCCAGTGTTAATACTAATTGTAATTATTTTGCACTATAGCCTATTTATTGCCTTACCTCCATTACTTGCTACATTAGCACACACTGTATATATATTTTCTGTTGTATTTTTTGACTTTATGTTTTTTTACCCCATATGTAACTGTTGTTGTTGTTTTTATCGCACTGCTTTGCTTTATCTTGGCCAGGTCGCAGTTGTAAATGAGAACTTGTTCTCAACTGGCTTACCTGGTTAAATTAAAGGTGAAATAAATAAATAAATGAACTAACTTTGCCACCGACCAGAGCAGGGTGGATTTTGTTGTGTCTCTACTCACAGGCAAAGCCCTGGATTGGGCCGCCGCCATATGGACTGCCAACAGCACAGAACTCTGATCCGAGACCCATTTCCACACCCTCTTCAAAGAGGTATCTGATCACGCTCCTTCCGGTCGTCCTATAGGAGACCTCCTCATAGAACTTCAACAAGGACACAATTCAGCTCCCGAGTATGCCCTCGAGTTCCGCACCATGGCTGCAGGGAGTGGATGGAGTGAGGCTGCTTTACTTAACGTCTACCGAAGAGGGCTCAACAGGGAACTTCAGGCGGAGCTGGCCTGTAGAGGTGACCTTCAGGATTTAAATCAATACATACGTATGTCCATCTCCATCGACCACCTCATCGCCGACCGCGAAGAACTCTGCCACCCAGGAACCCGAAAACGTATCTTTCCATGATTCTGTCATCCCGTCCGACTCTTCCAGAGCCCATGCAGTTGGGTCATGCTCCTCTCCCGCGTATCGAACGTCAAAGGCGGATTGAAGAAGGGCTCTGCCTATACTGCGGAGGGAAAGATCATCTACTCAGCCATTGCCCTGTTCGCCCCCCATGGAAAGATGAGAAGGGTCCCTCCGCTGCCATGCAGGTAGGCGTGTCCTTTTTGCTAAATATCTCCCAGAAGCAATTCTCCATCCCAGTATTGATAACCGTGAAGGGGGTTACTAAGTACGTAGAAGGCTTGATAGATTTGGGAGCAGCAGGTATTTTTATCAACCACCAGCTAGTACAAGAGCTTGACATTGATCTAACACCTGTCACCCCTCCCTTAAGGATTAACACCCTGGACGGGCTGCCATTGGGCTCAGGCTTCATTACGCACCTGACACAGAGCGTCACACTCTAGATTGGAGTCTTCCACACTGAAACCATTCAACTCATGGGACTCTCATCCTCCAAACAGCCACTCATCCTCGGTATGGTCAAAAGTAGTGTACTATATAGTGAATAGGGTTCCATTTTGGACATAGCCTATGGGTCATCTCTTTAGCATATCAGAGATGATATTTCGGACAGTTTAATACTGTCTCTCGAGTGGCGCAGCGGTCTAAGGCACTGCATCTCAGTGCTAGAGGTGTCACGACCGACCCTGGTTCAATTCCAGGCTGTATCACAATGCGGCCGTGATTGGGAGTCCCATAGGATGGCGCAAAATTGGTCCAGGTTTGACCGGGGTAGGCCGTCATTGTAAATAAGAATTTGTTCTTAACAGACTTGCCTAGTCAAATACAAGATCATGGTTTTACTGGCCTGGAGGTTTATGGCGTGAGTGACGGCATTAATCATCCTGAAATAAATACAACTCCCAAGAGCTGATCGTGATGGCTTGAGTGGTATAATACAGTACACTCCCACTCTCGCTCTCTTACTCACTCAATCCCTCTCTCCCTCTTCATTTCTCTCTCAAACGTTCTCTTCCCCCATTTCTCTGTCTCTCTCCCCTCTCTCTCTCTCTCTCTCCCTCTCTCAAAGTAGTACTATTAGCTTGCTCTGGTTTCTTTTTTTAAAGATCCCATCCCCACGAGGGCTTCTCTGCAGGACCAAGTCTACATTATCCAGGAGATCACGAGATTTTATTAACAATCCAAAAAAAAAGTGTCATCCTGTCTCCCTCTTAATATTTTCATGAATATACTACACTGATAACGCTGTTATGAACATAAAATATGTTTCAAAATTGTTTTCTGTGTAAGAGGTTTAATTTTTTCATTGATTGAGATAAGGAAGCTTTCATGTAAGCTTGAAAGGTTTCTCCAAGGTTTTTCCTACCACACTTTAATGCTTCAAAAACACCAGGCGGGTGGCCACAAAGCTATTCCAATATTATGCATCAATCAAAGACTACCGGATGAGGCGTGATTGGTGAGCCGCAATCCTGCAAAGCACAGACCAATCAAAATACTTTAATGACATCCAGAGATGAAACGCCTCAGAGAACAACTGGCTGGCACTTTCCCCAATTCAGCTGAGAGCGGGCGCTAACATCTGGACTTTAAATTTAAATCCCCTGTGGTGTGGTGGGCCAGAAACCCCTAATTACATATGAATGAGAAATGTGTCTCATGAAAGATTGATGTGGAAACATGCAGGTAGCTGAGTGTTGCCATTTCATTCTGCAACAACAATAACATCATACTCATTCTGTTTGCAGAAGGGAAGGGACACAACACAACGCGGTACAACACATTTGAATAATGCAGTGTAAGCTTGTCTGTTTAGCTGTGGAGCTTTGTTCAAAACCTTTTATACTTCCCATGGTGACAATATTAAACACTGTGTCACTGAAAGAATGGACCCCCATAATAAGAGAGAAAATTGCTTCAAAATACATATTGGTCCATTTTATCTGCTGCCATCT